>NC_034189.2:4751372-4998872 GCF_002021735.2 Oncorhynchus kisutch | reverse complement strand
ACAGGTGACATACAGGCGACATACAGGCGACATACAGGAGACATACAGGCATATAGGCGACATACAGGCGACATACAGGAGACATACAGGAGACATACAGGCGACATACAGGAGACATACAGGCGACACACAGGCGACACACAGGCGACACACAGGCGACACACAGGCGACATACAGGCGACACACAGGCGACATACAGGCGACATACAGGCGACATACAGGCGACATACAGAGACATACAGGCGACATATAGGCGACATACAGGCGACATACAGGCGACATACAGGCATATAGGCGACATACAGGCGACATACAGGCGACATACAGGCGACATACAGGCGACATACAGGAGACATACAGGCGACATACAGGAGACATACAGGAGACATACAGGAGACATACAGGCATATAGGCGACATACAGGAGACATACAGGCGACATACAGGCGACATATAGGCGACATACAGGAGGCATACAGGCGACATACAGGAGACATACAGGCATATAGGCGACATATAGGCGACATACAGGCGACATACAGGCGACATACAGGCGACATACAGGTGACATACAGGCGACATACAGGAGACATACAGGCGACATACAGGCAGGCACGTGCACAGATAGAGGTCTAAGGGTACATACAGGCGACATACAGGCGACATACAGGCGACATACAGGCGACATACAGGCGACATACAGGCGACATACAGGCGACATACAGGCAGGCACGTGCACAGATAGAGGTCTAAGGGTACATACAGGAGACATACAGGCGACATACAGGCGACATACTGGCGACATACAGGCAGGCACGTGCACAGATAGAGGTCTAAGGGTACATACAGGAGACATACAGGCGACATACAGGCGACATACAGGCAGGCACGTGCACAGATAGAGGTCTAAGGGTACATACAGGAGACATACAGGCGACATACAGGCGACATACAGGCGACATACAGGCAGGCACGTGCACAGATAGAGGTCTAAGGGTACATACAGGCGACATACAGGCGACATACAGGCGACATACAGGCGACATACAGGCGACATACAGGCGACATACAGGCAGGCACGTGCACAGATAGAGGTCTAAGGGTACATACAGGCGACATACAGGCGACATACAGGAGACATACAGGCAGGCACGTGCACAGATAGAGGTCTAAGGGTACATACAGGCGACACACAGGCGACATACAGGCAGGCACGTGCACAGATAGAGGTCTAAGGGTACATACAGGAGACATACAGGCGACATACAGGCGACATACAGGCGACATACAGGCGACATACAGGCGACATACGGGCGACATACAGGCAGGCACGTGCACAGATAGAGGTCTAAGGGTACATACAGGCGACATACAGGCGACATACAGGCGACATACAGGCGACATACAGGCGACATACAGGCGACATACAGGCGACATACGGGCGACATACGGGCAGGCACGTGCACAGATAGAGGTCTAAGGGTACATACAGGCAGGCACGTGCACAGATAGAGGTCTAAGGGTACATACAGGCAGGCACGTGCACAGATAGAGGTCTAAGGGTACCTACAGGGTACCTACAGGCAGGCACGTGCACAGATAGAGGTCTAAGGGTACCTACAGGCAGGCACGTGCACAGATAGAGGTCTAAGGGTACCTACAGGCAGGCACGTGCACAGATAGAGGTCTAAGGGTACCTACAGGCAGGCACGTGCACAGATAGAGGTCTAAGGGTACCTACAGGCAGGCACGTGCACAGATAGAGGTCTAAGGGTACCTACAGGCAGGCACGTGCACAGATAGAGGTCTAAGGGTACCTACAGGCAGGCACGTGCACAGATAGAGGTCTAAGGGTACCTACAGGCAGGCACGTGCACAGATAGAGGTCTAAGGGTACCTACAGGCAGGCACGTGCACAGATAGAGGTCTAAGGGTACCTACAGGAGACATACAGGCGGGCACGTGCACAGATAGAGGTCTAAGGGTACCTACAGGCGGGCACGTGCACAGATAGAGGTCTAAGGGTACATACAGGCAGGCACGTGCACAGATAGAGGTCTAAGGGTACATACAGGCAGGCACGTGCACAGATAGAGGTCTAAGGGTACATACAGGCAGGCACGTGCACAGATAGAGGTCTAAGGGTACATACAGGGTACATACAGGCAGGCACGTGCACAGATAGAGGTCTAAGGGTACCTACAGGCAGGCACGTGCACAGATAGAGGTCTAAGGGTACCTACAGGCAGGCACGTGCACAGATAGAGGTCTAAGGGTACCTACAGGCAGGCACGTGCACAGATAGAGGTCTAAGGGGTCTAAGGGGACCTACAGGGTACCTGCAGGCAGGCACGTGCACAGATAGAGGTCTAAGGGTACATACAGGCAGGCACGTGCACAGATAGAGGTCTAAGGGTACCTACAGGAGACATACAGGCAGGCACGTGCACAGATAGAGGTCTAAGGGTACCTACAGGAGACATACAGGCAGGCACGTGCACAGATAGAGGTCTAAGGGTACATACAGGCAGGCACGTGCACAGATAGAGGTCTAAGGGTACCTACAGGAGACATACAGCACAGATAGAGGTCTAAGGGTACCTACAGGAGACATACAGCACAGATAGAGGTCTAAGGGTACCTACAGGAGACATACAGCACAGATAGAGGTCTAAGGGGACCTGAGCAGAAAAGCAAACTTTCAGATTGGTTTTTTAATAACATTTTAATGTCACTTTAAGTTGAACTTTCTTATGTTCTTTGGTCGCCCTCATAACGTCACATGGCGATCTTATTATAATGGGCAAACGATCTTTTATTCATCTGGTACGTCCATATGTAACCTCCTACATTAGAACAAGAGAGGGGGCTTCTTGTGTCAAAACACAGAAGTTAACTAGCTAACGTTACCGTGGGGACACTTGAATATTGACAGGTCTTTGGAGGAATCACATTTTCGAAAACATTTAATGCAACGTTACACAGCTTTTACCCTGAATTCATATGGCGCCATCGACGACACAGCGCTCAGTCAAGAAAGTCAGAGAAAGAAAGTTAATGCCGAGTGAGAATGATGTTTCGTTTTCAGTCTTCTGCCGTGAATGATTCATCCCATACACAGAGACTAATGTAATTGTCACAGTGGCTTTGATACATGTTCTCCTGTGTTCCAACACCGGAGGAGGTCGGTGCCGTTCAAGATGAGGGAGGACCATCATTATTTTCATCAGCATGACCTTATTTCTATTACAGCATACTGGATGATTCATATTCCATTCACCTCAATGTAACAGTGATGGGTTTAGGTTTAGGTTACTACAAATGTTCCCCATCATGAGGTTGCTACAACCTAAAGCTTAGGAATGAATGTTTACGACGTAGGTCGAGAGGATCTTGAGTAATCAAGGTGACAGAAAGTGTATACCGCCTTTAACCGCCAATACCGCCTTTAACATTATTGCCTGCATCTACCTGACATAGGTTGTAATCATTAGTCTAACAGTTTCAAGCGAGAGTTTCTATTGGACAAATTCAGGTATGTTTATTCTTTGCTTCCATTTAAGAAATATATTTTTTTAAGAATTGGCGCAATGAATACACCCCTGATCACACGCAAACACAGTTCACTGTCATAGCAGCCACATACAAACTGCATGATCCCTTTTATTGTTTTATAATTCCTTCTCCCATCATCCTCCACTCACATTTTCCCTTCGCTTGTGGACTTCACTGCACAACACATCAGCTCTCTGTGACCAGGCGAAAAAAAAAAACTTTTCCAAGCCAAACCTTCATACCGTAACCGCTAACCGCTACACACCGCCTACATCATTGTCACCATTATTAGCTAACGTCATAGTGAAAATAGCTACTGGAACCAACGCATTTAAGCACCAACTGTCAGAGCAGCTCACAGATTACTGCACCTGTACATAGCCCACCTATAATTTAGCCCAAACAACTACCTCTTTCCCAACTGTATTTAATTTTAATTTATTTATTTATTTTGCTCCTTTGCACCCCATTATTTTTTATTTCTACTTTGCACATTCTTCCATTGCAAAACTACCATTCTTGTATTTTACTTGCTATATTGTATTTACTTTGCCATCATGGCCTTTTTTGCCTTTACCTCCCTTCTCACCTCATTTGCTCACATTGTATATAGACTTGTTTATACTGCATTATTGACTGTATGTTTGTTTTTACTCCATGTGTAACTCTGTGTCGTTTTATCTGTCGAACTGCTTTGCTTTATCTTGGCCAGGTCGCAATTGTAAATGAGAACTTGTTCTCAACTTGCCTACCTGGTTAAATAAAGGTGTTCTCAACTAGTCTACCTGGTTAAATAAAGGTGTTCTCAACTAGTCTACCTGGTTAAATAAAGGTGTTCTCAACTAGTCTACCTGGTTAAATAAAGGTGTTCTCAACTTGCCTACCTGGTTAAATAAAGGTGTTCTCAACTAGTCTACCTGGTTAAATAAAGGTGTTCTCAACTAGCCTACCTGGTTAAATAAAGGTGTTCTCAACTAGCCTACCTGGTTAAATAAAGGTGTTCTCAACTAGTCTACCTGGTTAAATAAAGGTGTTCTCAACTAGTCTACCTGGTTAAATAAAGGTGTTCTCAACTAGCCTACCTGGTTAAATAAAGGTGTTCTCAACTAGCCTACCTGGTTAAATAAAGGTGTTCTCAACTAGCCTACCTGGTTAAATAAAGGTGTTCTCAACTAGCCTACCTGGTTAAATAAAGGTGTTCTCAACTAGCCTACCTGGTTAAATAAAGGTGTTCTCAACTAGCCTACCTGGTTAAATAAATGTGTTCTCAACTAGCCTACCTGGTTAAATAAAGGTGTTCTCAACTAGCCTACCTGGTTAAATAAAGGTGTTCTCAACTAGCCTACCTGGTTAAATAAAGGTGTTCTCAACTAGCCTACCTGGTTAAATAAAGGTGTTCTCAACTAGCCTACCTGGTTAAATAAAGGTGTTCTCTACTAGCCTACCTGGTTAAATAAAGGTGTTCTCAACTAGTCTACCTGGTTAAATAAAGGTGTTCTCAACTAGCCTACCTGGTTAAATAAAGGTAAAATAAAAAATAAAATAAATTAGAAAACCCGCTACGATCATGCAGTACAGCAAACAGTTTAGCAGTTACACGTGCAGGACCCGGTGGCAATACATTAATCAAACCAAAAGCTTACCTTGACTTAAAAGAGTTCCAGTGTTGGATAGCCATAGTCAGATAGCTAACGTAGCATCTCTCTCTGTTTGAGCCGGGTGTTTGAGCAGGCTAAATTAGCTAGCTGCATTTGCTAGCTAAGTAAGTGAATTTGAAAAAAAAAATACAACAACTACCGTTCAAAAGTTTGGGGTCACTTATAAATGTCCTTGTTTTTGAAAAGAAAAGCACATTTTTTTTGTCCGTTAAAATAACCTCAAAATGATCAGAAATCCAGTGTAGACATTGTTAATGTTGTAAATGACTATTGTAGCTGGAGACGGCAGATTTTTTAAAATGGAATATTTAGACAGGCGTACAGAGGCCCATTATCAGCAACCATCACTCCTGTGTTCCAATGGCACGTTGTGTTAGCTAATCCAAGTTTATCGTTTTAAAAGGCTAATTGATCATTAGAAAACCCTTTTGAAATTATGTTAGCACAGCTGAAAACTGTTGTTCTGATTAAAGAAGCAGTAAAACTGGGCTTCTTTAGACTAGTTGAATACTTGGAGCGTCAGCATTTGTGGGTTTGATTATAGGCTCAAAATGGCCAGAAACAAAGACCTTTCTTCTGAAACTCATCAGTCTATTCTTGTTCTGAGAAATGAAGGCTAGCAGGAAGAAATTGCGAGAAATTGCGAGACATTACTAGCTAGCTGACCAGAAGCTACATAACATTACTAGGTAGCTGACCAGAAGCTACATAACATTACTAGCTAGCTGACTGGATGCTGCATAATGTTACTAGCTGTTACTGACCTGTGGAGAATAACGGTATTCTGCCTGTAGTCTGACCTGTGGAGAATAACGGTATTCTGCCTGTAGTCTGCCCTGTGGAGAATAACGGTATTCTGCCTGTAGTCTGCCCTGTGGAGAATAACGGTATTCTGCCTGTAGTCTGCCCTGTGGAGAATAACGGTATTCTGCCTGTAGTCTGCCCTGTGGAGAATAACGGTATTCTGCCTGTAGTCTGCCCTGTGGAGAATAACGGTATTCTGCCTGTAGTCTGCCCTGTGGAGAATAACGGTATTCTGCCTGTAGTCTGCCCTGTGGAGAATAACGGTATTCTGCCTGTAGTCTGCCCTGTGGAGAATAACGGTATTCTGCCTGTAGTCTGCCCTGTGGAGAATAACGGTATTCTGCCTGTAGTCTGCCCTGTGGAGAATAACGGTGATCAGACCCCTTGACTTTTCCCACATTTTGTTACTTTACAGCCTTATCCCAAAATGGATGAAATAATTTTTTCCCCTCATCAAGCTACAATATCCTATAATGACAAAGCATAAACAGTAAAATATATATAAGGACATTCAAAGAATTTTCCGGAAGCCACTCCTGCATTGTCTTGGCAGTGTGCTTAGGGTTGTTGTCCTGATGGAAGGTGAACCTTCACCCCAGTCTGAGGTCCTGAGAGCTCTGTAGCAGGTTTTCTTTAAGGATCTCTCTGTACTTTGCTCTGTTCATTTCTCCCTTGATCCTGACTAGTCTCCCAGTCCCTGCCGCTGAAAAACATCCCCCCCGCATCATGCTGCCACCACCATGCTTCACCTTAGGGATGGTGCCAGGTTTCCTCCAGATGTTCAATATCGGTTGTCCTTCTGGAAGGTTCTCCCATCTCCACAGAGGAACACTAGAGCTCTGTTAGAGTGACCATCGGGTTCTTGGTCACCTCCCTGACAAAGGCCCGTCTCCCCCGATTGCTCAGTTTTGCCAGCGGCCATTTTAGAATAAGGAACATAACAAAATGGCACTTCTGTTCAGGCAATTTTTTTTTGGGGGGGGGATACTTTGAGCACAACAATCTACAGGTGACATATAAGTGACATAAAAGTGACATACAGGTAACTTTATTCTATTTTCAGACCAAGCTGTCCTCTGATTGGTTGTGTTAGCTGTATGTCAGGCCTACCTGTCCTCTGATTGGTTGTGTCATCTGTCTGTCTGTCAGGCCAAGCTGGGCTCTGGTAGGCTAATGGGACCAAAGGGCGTGTCAGTGGATCAGAACGGCCATGTGATCGTCGTTGACAACAAGGCATGCACCGTCTTCATCTTCCAGCCAACCGGCAAGCTCGTTTCTAAATTCGGTAGCCGCGGCAACGGAGACAAACAGTTTGCAGGTGTGTTGATGATGATGCTGAGGGTCATGATAGTGAAGATGATGGGAATGATAATGATGGTGATGATCATGATCCATCTCTCCACCTCCTCTCCTCCTCTCTCCATTTCCTCTTCATCTCTCCTCCTCTCTCCACCTCCTCTCTCCACCTCCTCTTCATTTGTCCTCTCCTCTCTCCACTTACTCCTTTCCTTCTCTCTCCACCTTGTTTCCTTCTCTCTCCACCTCGTTTCCTTCTCTCTCCACCTCCTTGCTTCCTCTCTCCTCTCTTCCGACCAGGTCCTCATTTTGCAGCCGTCAACAACAACAATGAGATCATAGTGACAGACTTTCACAACCACTCAGTCAAGGTAAGCAACTAACTTATCAGGACACTTCCACCCAATATTTACTAGGTCTGGTGGATCAACTAAACATTACCTTTGTTAATTAAACCAACAGAATGAATGGGAACAAGTCCTGGTTCAATTAAAAAAAGTCCCCATTTCCCTCCCTCCCTCCCAGGTGTTCACCCCAGAGGGAGAGCTGCTGTTGAAGTTTGGATCTAACGGAGAGGGCAACGGTCAGTTTAATGCTCCTACAGGTGTGGCCGTCGATGTGAATGGGAACATCATTGTAGCTGACTGGGGCAACAGCCGCATACAGGTATAGTTTAATATATATATACAGTGCCTTGCGAAAGTATTCGGCCCCCTTGAACTTTGCGACCTTTTGCCACATTTCAGGCTTCAAACATAAAGATATAAAACTGTATTTTTTTGTGAAGAATCAACAACAAGTGGGACACAATCATGAAGTGGAACGACATTTATTGGATATTTCAAACTTTTTTAACAAAACAAAAACTGAAAAATTGGGCGTGCAAAATTATTCAGCCCCCTTAAGTTAATACTTTGTAGCGCCACCATTTGCTGCGATTACAGCTGTAAGTCGCTTGGGGTATGTCTCTATCAGTTTTGCACATCGAGAGACTGACATTTTTTACCATTCCTCCTTGCAAAACAGCTCGAGCTCAGTGAGGTTGGATGGAGAGCATTTGTGAACAGCAGTTTTCAGTTCTTTCCACAGATTCTCGATTGGATTCAGGTCTGGACTTTGACTTGGCCATTCTAACACCTGGATATGTTTATTTTTGAACCATTCCATTGTAGATTTTGCTTTATGTTTTGGATCATTGTCTTGTTGGAAGACAAATCTCCGTCCC
The DNA here is from genome assembly GCF_002021735.2 of Oncorhynchus kisutch. Lineage (NCBI taxonomy): Eukaryota > Metazoa > Chordata > Actinopteri > Salmoniformes > Salmonidae > Oncorhynchus > Oncorhynchus kisutch. The sequence goes on along the minus strand of NC_034189.2, from coordinate 4,990,335 downwards.
AGTCTCAGGTCTTTTGCAGACTCCATCAGGTTTTCTTCCAGAATGGTCCTGTATTTGGCTCCATCCATCTTCCCATCAATTTTAACCATCTTCCCTGTCTCTGCTGAAGAAAAGCAGGCCCAAACCATGATGCTGCCACCACCATGTTTGACAGTGGGGATGGTGTGGTCAGGGTGATGAGCTGTGTTGCTTTTACGCCAAACATAATGTTTTGCATTGTTGCCAAAAAGTTCAATTTTGGTTTCATCTGACCAGAGCACCTTCTTCCACATGTTTGGTGAGTCTCCCAGGTGGCTTGTGGTAAACTTTAAATGACACTTTTTATGGATATCTTTAAGAAATGGCTTTCTTCTTGCCACTCTTCCATAAAGGCCAGATTTGTGCAATATACGACTGATTGTTGTCCTATGGACAGAGTCTCCCACCTCAGCTGTAGATCTCTGCAGTTCATCCAGAGTGATCATGGGCCTCTTGGCTGCATCTCTGATCAGTCTTCTCCTTGTATGAGCTGAAAGTTTAGAGGGACGGCCAGGTCTTGGTAGATTTGCAGTGGTCTGATACTCCTTCCATTTCAATATTATCGCTTGCACAGTGCTCCTTGGGATGTTTAAAGCTTGGGAAATCCGGCTTTAAACTTCTTCACAACAGTATCTCGGACCTGCCTGGTGTGTTCCTTGTTCTTCATGATGCTCTCTGCGCTTTTAACGGACCTCTGAGACTATCACAGTGCAGGTGCATTTATACGGAGACTTGATTACACACAGGTGGATTGTATTTATCATCATTAGTCATTTAGGTCAACATTGGATCATTCAGAGATCCTCACTGAACTTCTGGAGAGAGTTTGCTGCACTGAAAGTAAAGGGGATGAATAATTTTGCACGCCCAATTTTTCAGTTTTCGATTTGTTAAAAAAGTTTGAAATATCCAGTAAATGTTGTTCCACTTCATGATTGTGTCCCACTTGTTGTTGATTCTTCACAAAAAAATACAGTTTTATATCTTTATGTTTGAAGCCTGAAATGTGGCAAAAGGTCGCAAAGTTCAAGGGGGCCGAATACTTTCGCAAGGCACTGTATATATATATACAGTACCAGTCATACAGGTATAGTTATATATATATATATATAGATATAGATATACAGCACCAGTCATACAGGTATAGTTTAATATATAGATATATATATATCTATATACAGTACCAGTCATACAGGTATAGTTTTATATATAGATATATATATATAGATATACAGTACCAGTCAAAGGTTTGGACACACCCACTCATTCAAGGGTTTTTCTTTTTACTGTTTTCTACATTGTAGAATAATAGCGAAGACATCAAAACTATGAAATAACACATACGGAATCATGTAGTAACCAAAAAAAAAGTGTTAAACAAATCAGTATATTGTTTAGATTTTAGATTCCTCAAAGTAGCCACCCTTTGCCTTGATGACAGCTTTGCACACTCTTTGCATTCTCTCAACCAGCTTCATGAGGTAAACACCTGGAAAGCATTTAAATTAACAGGTGTGCCTTTGCTGCAAAGAAACCACTACTAAAGGACACCAATAAGAAGAAGAGACTTGCTTGGGCCAAGAAACACGAGCAATGGACATTAGACCGGTGGCAATCTGTCCTTTGGTCTTGATGAGTCCAAATTTGAGATTTTTGATTCCAAACCCGCTGTGGCTTTGTGAGACCCAGAGTAGGTGACCGGATGATCTCCGCATGTCTGGTGTTCCCACCGTGAAGCATGGAGGAGGAGGTGTGATTGTGTGGCGGTGCTTTGCTGGTGACACTGTCAGTGATTTTTTTTTTAAACAGCATTTTTTTTTACCACAGCATTCTGGAGCGATATGCCATCCCATCTGGTTTGCACTTAGTGGGACTATCATTTGTTTTTCAACAGGACCCAACACACCCCCAGGCTGTGTAAGGGCTATTTGCCCAAAAAGGAGAGTGATGGAGTGCTGCAACAGATGACCTGGCCTCCACAATCACCGAACCTCAACACTCAACCCAATTGAGATGGTTTGGGATGAGTTGGACCGCAGAGTGAAGGAAAAACAGCCAACAAGTGCTCAGAATATGTGGGAACTTCTTCAAGACTGTTGGAAAAGCATTCCAGGTGAAGCTGGCTGAGAGAATGCCACATCCACAACAGCCACATATATAATATAGGTAATGTATTTAACCAGGCAAGTTAGTTATGAACAAATTCTAATTTACAATGACAGCCTACCCCGGACAATTGTGCTCTGCCCTATTGGACTCCCAATCACAGCTGGATGTGATACAGCCTGGATTTGAACCACTGTAGTGACTTCTCTTGCACTGAGATGCAGTGCCTTAGACCGCTGCGCCACTCAGTGCATTCAGAAAATGTTCATATCCTTTAAATGAATCCATAAATATATGTTTTTCCTCACCCATCTATACACAATACCCCATAATGACATCACAATACCCCATAATGACAAAGTGAAAACATAGTTTTAGAAATGTTTGCAAATTTACTGAAAATTAAGTACAGAAATAATTTATTGACATAATTATTCACACCCAGGAGTCAATACAGCGGTTACAGCTGTGAGTGTTTCTGGGTAATTCTCTAAGAGCTGTGAGTGTTTCTGGGTAATTCTCTAAGAGCTGTGAGTGTTTCTGGGTAAGTCTCTAAGAGCTGTGAGTGTTTCTGGGTAATTCTCAAAGAGCTGTGAGTGTTTCTGGGTAAGTCTCTAAGAGCTGTGAGTGTTTCTGGGTAAGTCTCTAAGAGCTGTGAGTCTTTCTGGGTAAGTCTCTAAGAGCTGTCTACAGCAATTTGTTGTGTTGGATTTGCCCCAAACATAACACTTTGTATTCAGGACAAAAAGTTAATTTCTTTATCACATTTTATGCCGTATTTACAGCCTTGTTGCAAACAGGATGAATGTTTGGGAATATTTATTATTCTGTACAGACTTCCTTCTTTTCACTCTGTCATTTGGGTTAGTATTGTGGAGTAACTACAATGCTGTTGATCCATCCTCAGTGTTCTCCTATCAAACTAATTAAACTATGTGACTGTTTTAAAGTCATCATTGGCCTCATGGTGAAATCCCTGAGCGGTTTCCTTCCTTTCCACCAACTGAGTTAAGAAGGAGGCCTGTATCTTTGTAGTGACTGGGTGTATTGATACATCATCCAAAGTGTAATGAATAACTTCACCCTGCTCAAAGGGGTATTCAATTTCTGCTTTGTATATATCTACCCATTGGTGCCCTTCTTTGCGAGGCATTGGAAAACCTCCATGTTTTTTTGTGGTTTAATCTGTGTTTGAAATGCACTGCTCGACTGAGGGACCTTACCATTATCTGTATGTGTGGGGTACAGAGATGACGTAGTCATTCAAAAATCATGTTAAATATGATTATTGCACACAGAGTGAGTCCATATAACATATTATGTCACCCCCCCCCCCCCCAAAAAAAAATGGGTTGACTCATTTCAGCTTTTCATTGTTAATGAATTTGTAAAAAAATAAAAATAAAAAGTGAAAAACATCCACTTTGACATTATGGGGTATTGTGTGATAAACATGTCATCCATTTTAAATTCAGGCTGTAACACAACAAAATGTGGGAAAAGTCAAACGTGTGAATACTTTCTGAAGACAGGTACACAAGTATTCAAATACAGGTACAACAGTATTGTTTTCAGTTACTTTAGAAAAAAGATAATTCATTCAGAATACTTTTTAAAAAATACTTTGAGAATACTTTATCTTCATAATTCTTACACAGATATCAACATTCAAAAAGTATTTTCATAATTCTATCCTCCCCCTCTCCTCTTCAGGTGTTAATTTACATAAGTATCCTCCCCCTCTCCTCTTCAGGTGTTTGACGGTAGTGGCTCCTTCCTGTCCTATATCAACACATCAGCTGACCCTCTCTACGGACCTCAGGGTCTGGCTCTCACCTCTGATGGACACGTGGTGGTGGCCGACTCTGGGAACCACTGTTTCAAGGTCTACAGATACCTACAGTAATAGAGGGAGGGAGGTATGGGAGAATGGATGGAGGGAGAAGAGAGATGGAGAGATGGATGGACAGAACCACTGTTTCAAGGTCTACAGATACCTACAGTAATAGAGGGAGTGAGAAGAGAGATGGAGAGATGGATGGACAGAACCACTGTTTCAAGGTCTACAGATACCTACAGTAATAGAGGGAGTGAGAAGAGAGATGGAGAGATGGATGGACAGAACCACTGTTTCAAGGTCTACAGATACCTACAGTAATAGAGGGAGGGAGGTATGGGAGAATGGATGGAGGGAGAAGAGAGATGGAGAGATTGATGGACAGAATCACCGTTTCATGGTCTACCACTTCCTGGTGTGAACTTAAATGACGACCAATCAAATCTGCTCCTCTCTGACGACACGTCACTCATCTGCCTTACTATTGGCCAGAGCTGCACAGTGAGAGCATTGGTCCTGAGACCTAGCTCTCGGCTTGCCAAAATGATGTCACAGCTCCCCATCCCACCGTGGAAACCTGTTAATCTGACTCAATATCAAACTAATCTCAACCTGTTTATCTGACTCAATATCAAACCAATCTCAACCTGTTTATCTGACTCAATATCAAACTAATCTCAACCTGTTAATCTGACTCAATATCAAACAAATCTCAACCTGTTTATCTGACTCAATATCAAACCAATCTCAACCTGTTAATCTGACTCAATATCAAACAAATCTCAACCTGTTTATCTGACTCAATATCAAACAAATCTCAACCTGTTTCTGACTTAATATCAAACAAATCTCGACCTGTTTATCTGTTCTTAAACCTATGGAGTCTACAGAACAATATATAAATTGTACGTATGGGTTCTAGAGAACGATACAACTTGTTCATATGGGTTCTAGAGAACGATACAACTTGTTCATATGGGTTCTAGAGAACGATACAAATTGTTCGTATGGGTTCTGGAGAACGATACAAATTGTTCGTATGGGTTCTAGAGAACGATACAAATTGTTCGTATGGGTTCTAGAGAACGATACAAATTGTTCGTATGGGTTCTAGAGAACGATACAAATTGTTCGTATGGGTTCTAGAGAACGATACAAATTGTTCGTATGGGTTCTAGAGAACGATACAAATTGTTCGTATGGGTTCTAGAGAACGATACAAATTGTTCGTATGGGTTCTAGAGAACGATACAAATTGTTCGTATGGGTTCTAGAGAACGATACAAATTGTTCGTATGGGTTCTAGAGAACGATACAAATTGTTCGTATGGGTTCTAGAGAACGATACAAATTGTTCGTATGGGTTCTAGAGAACGATACAAATTGTTCGTATGGGTTCTAGAGAACGATACAAATTGTTCGTATGGGTTCTAGAGAACGATACAAATTGTTCGTATGGGTTCTAGAGAACGATACAAATTGTTCGTATGGGTTCTAGAGAACGATACAAATTGTTCGTATGGGTTCTAGAGAACGATACAAATTGTTCGTATGGGTTCTAGAGAACGATACAAATTGTTCGTATGGGTTCTAGAGAACGATACAAATTGTTCGTATGGGTTCTAGAGAACGATACAAATTGTTCGTATGGGTTCTAGAGAACGATACAAATTGTTCGTATGGGTTCTAGAGAACGATACAAATTGTTCGTATGGGTTCTAGAGAACGATACAAATTGTTCGTATGGGTTCTAGAGAACGATACAAATTGTTCATATGGGTTCCAGAGAACGATACTGATAAATGTATGTTCTATAGAATAATAATATTTATGGTTCGTTCGAGGATCGTTGTCTGCAAAATCAATAAGGAATGCTCAGTAATGTTCAAGAACGTGGCTATGGTTATTCTAACACTCCACAGATATATTAATAAATCAATCAATTGATGATTGGTTGATTTGATTGATTGAGCTAAAAGGCAACTTGCGACTTTACACTTGGATGAGGTATTTATTCAACCATACAATTTTTCAGAAGAAAATAAAATACTGGGTGCTTTCCAAATTGCTTCCCTACGTAGTGCACTACTTAGGGAACAAAGTGCTATTTGGGAGACGGACACAGTTGAAAGATAACATGGAAGAGTATATATATATTTGGGAATTATCCTTATTATTAATACTGATCAATAACCATTTGCAAACTAACTCTCATCAATGCTGTTTTCACCCCCTCATTAGAAAAAAAACAAAAAAATATAAAATTTTAGAAGTAGGGCTCAGCACGATTTAAATTCAAAGGTCATTTCCGATTGAACCGTGAATGCAGTCTCCAGGAACGCGGGAACATTGCCTTTTTGAATTTCTATTACGCTATAGCGTAGATCTTCATGAATTGAGCCCTTAATATTTGATGAATAGTTTTCTTGCTAAGGATTCTAAATGACTTTCTTTATGATTACGTTTGCTGTTGATTGTCAGTACAGTAATATATCACTCATAACGGAATACCAGAGTATTCTAGAACAATTTCAGTGTTTTCTAGAAGAAGAAAAAACCTTGTATTCTAGAAGCATGCTTTTTGTTTTTAGTCACTGTATCAATAGATCTCAACGGAACTCAACCGAAACAATGGAATTGCCATGGAAACGGCCATGGGGGAAAGATCCTCTTCATTGCCCCCTAGCAAAATTAGCCTACATTTAGGCTATTGTTAACATTTGTATTTCACGGTATGTTGAGGTAAAAATCAGAGTATAATGCTTGTATGGATGTCAACCCCAACACGTCATCATTACCAATCAACCGCATTACGGTTAAAAAAAAACTTCCACCACCAATTTCTGTATGCTAACGATGCTAACCAGCTTATACGAACGGGAGTTCACATTTAGCAGTCATTTCTTAAATCTAAAAAGGGACTACTGCCATTATATCATGCAGCGAAAACAGACAAATATATCCAATTTGGACTTCAGTAACCACATTGTGGGCCTCTTACAATACATACATCATGATGGATTTGACAAATATCCTCTCGGTTACATCAGATTTGTTGAATGTGCGCCAATCTGGTTAACGGAACATCTGCGTTCCATTGACTGCTTTACCGCATCTATCTGTTATGATCCAACAGTGTTCTGTTAGAATCATATTCAGAGTTCCAAAATTCCGGGAAGTTCCCTAAAAATGCAATGCAGGTTTTCCAGAAATCTTGGTTGTAAGATTCCCGGAATCAGGAAGGAATATGCAGGAAATCCTAGAATTGTATAACTTAGATTTCTGGAAAGTCTGCATGGAAATATGGGAAAATTAAAAGCACTTTTCAAACCTGTATCCATACCATGGGGTAGCCTAGTGGTTAGAGCGTTGGACTAGTCATCGAAAGGTTGCAAAATCGAATCCCTGCGCTGACAAGGTAAAAATGTGTATGTTCTGCCCCTGAACAAGGCAGTTAACCCCAATGTTCCTAGGCCGTCATTGAAAATAAGAATTGGTTAAGAAATTAACTGACTTGCCTCGTTAAATAATGGTAAATAAATATAGAATACTGTAACATCTGTAGGCTAATGGGAAGGATTGGATGAGGAATCAGGGGGTTGTGTGCCAAATGGAACCCTGTTTCCCAGAGCCCTATGGACCTTGGTCGAAGTTAGGCACGACATTGGGTGCTATGTAGGATACTGACTATCAAACCAATGTCTACCCTACATTTCCAACACTTATAGGAAGTGACCCCAACAATACTGAAGAACATTTCGGTTCACATTCTGAATGTATTTATGTTATTATTTATTATTTGGGGTTATTTATTCCTGGGGCGCAGTACTACTATGGGCTGACCCTGTAAAACAACACATTACACTGCACCTATCATACTACTATGGGCTGACCCTGTAAAACAACACATTACACTGCACCTATCATACTACTATGGGCTGACCCTGTAAAACAACACATTACACTGCACCTATCATACTACTATGGGCTGACCCTGTAAAACAACACATTACACTGCACCTATCATACTACTATGGGCTGACCCTGTAAAACAACACATTACACTGCACCTATCATACTACTATGGGCTGACCCTGTAAAACAACACATTACACTGCACCTATCATACTACTATGGGCTGACCCTGTAAAACAACACATTACACTGCACCTATCATACTACTATGGGCTGACCCTGTAAAACAACACATTACACTGCACCTATCATACTACTATGGGCTGACCCTGTAAAACAACACATTACACTGCACCTATCATACTACTATGGGCTGACCCTGTAAAACAACACATTACACTGCACCTATCATACTACTATGGGCTGACCCTGTAAAACAACACATTACACTGCACCTATCATACTACTATGGGCTGACCCTGTAAAACAACACATTACACTGCACCTATCATACTACTATGGGCTGACCCTGTAAAACAACACATTACACTGCACCTATCATACTACTATGGGCTGACCCTGTAAAACAACACATTACACTGCACCTATCATACTACTATGGGCTGACCCTGTAAAACAACACATTACACTGCACCTATCATACTACTATGGGCTGACCCTGTAAAACAACACATTACACTGCACCTATCATACTACTATGGGCTGACCCTGTAAAACAACACATTACACTGCACCTATCATACTACTATGGGCTGACCCTGTAAAACAACACATTACACTGCACCTATCATACTACTATGGGCTGACCCTGTAAAACAACACATTACACTGCACCTATCATACTACTATGGGCTGACCCTGTAAAACAACACATTACACTGCACCTATCATACTACTATGGGCTGACCCTGTAAAACAACACATTACACTGCACCTATCATACTACTATGGGCTGACCCTGTAAAACAACACATTACACTGCACCTATCATACTACTATGGGCTGACCCTGTAAAACAACACATTACACTGCACCTATCATACTACTATGGGCTGACCCTGTAAAACAACACATTACACTGCACCTATCATACTACTATGGGCTGACCCTGTAAACAACACATTACACTGCACCTATCATACTACTATGGGCTGACCCTGTAAAACAACACATTACACTGCACCTATCATACTACTATGGGCTGACCCTGTAAAACAACACATTACACTGCACCTATCATACTACTATGGGCTGACCCTGTAAAACAACACATTACACTGCACCTATCATACTACTATGGGCTGACCCTGTAAAACAACACATTACACTGCACCTATCATACTACTATGGGCTGACCCTGTAAAACAACACATTACACTGCACCTATCATACTACTATGGGCTGACCCTGTAAAACAACACATTACACTGCACCTATCATACTACTATGGGCTGACCCTGTAAAACAACACATTACACTGCACCTATCATACTACTATGGGCTGACCCTGTAAAACAACACATTACACTGCACCTATCATACTACTATGGGCTGACCCTGTAAAACAACACATTACACTGCACCTATCATACTACTATGGGCTGACCCTGTAAAACAACACATTACACTGCACCTATCATACTACTATGGGCTGACCCTGTAAAACAACACATTACACTGCACCTATCATACTACTATGGGCTGACCCTGTAAAACAACACATTACACTGCACCTATCATACTACTATGGGCTGACCCTGTAAAAACAACACATTACACTGCACCTATCATACTACTATGGGCTGACCCTGTAAAACAACACATTACACTGCACCTATCATACTACTATGGGCTGACCCTGTAAAACAACACATTACACTGCACCTATCATACTACTATGGGCTGACCCTGTAAAACAACACATTACACTGCACCTATCATACTACTATGGGCTGACCCTGTAAAACAACACATTACACTGCACCTATCATACTACTATGGGCTGACCCTGTAAAACAACACATTACACTGCACCTATCATACTACTATGGGCTGACCCTGTAAAACAACACATTACACTGCACCTATCATACTACTATGGGCTGACCCTGTAAAACAACACATTACACTGCACCTATCATACTACTATGGGCTGACCCTGTAAAACAACACATTACACTGCACCTATCATACTACTATGGGCTGACCCTGTAAAACAACACATTACACTGCACCTATCATACTACTATGGGCTGACCCTGTAAAACAACACATTACACTGCACCTATCATACTACTATGGGCTGACCCTGTAAAACAACACATTACACTGCACCTATCATACTACTATGGGCTGACCCTGTAAAACAACACATTACACTGCACCTATCATACTACTATGGGCTGACCCTGTAAAACAACACATTACACTGCACCTATCATACTACTATGGGCTGACCCTGTAAAACAACACATTACACTGCACCTATCATACTACTATGGGCTGACCCTGTAAAACAACACATTACACTGCACCTATCATACTACTATGGGCTGACCCTGTAAAACAACACATTACACTGCACCTATCATACTACTATGGGCTGACCCTGTAAAACAACACATTACACTGCACCTATCATACTACTATGGGCTGACCCTGTAAAACAACACATTACACTGCACCTATCATACTACTATGGGCTGACCCTGTAAAACAACACATTACACTGCACCTATCATACTACTATGGGCTGACCCTGTAAAACAACACATTACACTGCACCTATCATACTACTATGGGCTGACCCTGTAAAACAACACATTACACTGCACCTATCATACTACTATGGGCTGACCCTGTAAAACAACACATTACACTGCACCTATCATACTACTATGGGCTGACCCTGTAAAACAACACATTACACTGCACCTATCATACTATGGGCTGACCCTGTAAAACAACACATTACACTGCACCTATCATACTACTATGGGCTGACCCTGTAAACAACACATTACACTGCACCTATCATACTACTATGGGCTGACCCTGTAAAACAACACATTACACTGCACCTATCATACTACTATGGGCTGACCCTGTAAAACAACACATTACACTGCACCTATCATACTACTATGGGCTGACCCTGTAAAACAACACATTACACTGCACCTATCATACTACTATGGGCTGACCCTGTAAAACAACGCATTACACTGCACCTATCATACTACTATGGGCTGACCCTGTAAAACAACACATTACACTGCACCTATCACTACTATGGGCTGACCCTGTAAAACAACACCTATCATACTACTATGGGCTGACCCTGTAAAACAACGCATTACACTGCACCTATCATACTACTATGGGCTGACCCTGTAAAACAACACATTACACTGCACCTATCATACTACTATGGGCTGACCCTGTAAAACAACACATTACACTGCACCTATCATACTACTATGGGCTGACCCTGTAAAACAACACATTACACTGCACCTATCATACTACTATGGGCTGACCCTGTAAAACAACGCATTACACTGCACCTATCATACTACTATGGGCTGACCCTGTAAAACAACACATTACACTGCACCTATCATACTACTATGGGCTGACCCTGTAAAACAACACATTACACTGCACCTATCATACTACTATGGGCTGACCCTGTAAAACAACACATTACACTGCACCTATCATACTACTATGGGCTGACCCTGTAAATCAACACATTACACTGCACCTATCATACTACTATGGGCTGACCCTGTAAAACAACACATTACACTGCACCTATCATACTACTATGGGCTGACCCTGTAAAACAACACATTACACTGCACCTATCATACTACTATGGGCTGACCCTGTAAAACAACACATTACACTGCACCTATCATACTACTATGGGCTGACCCTGTAAAACAACACATTACACTGCACCTATCATACTACTATGGGCTGACCCTGTAAAACAACACATTACACTGCACCTATCATACTACTATGGGCTGACCCTGTAAAACAACACATTACACTGCACCTATCATACTACTATGGGCTGACCCTGTAAAACAACGCATTACACTGCACCTATCATACTACTATGGGCTGACCCTGTAAAACAACACATTACACTGCACCTATCACTACTATGGGCTGACCCTGTAAAACAACACCTATCATACTACTATGGGCTGACCCTGTAAAACAACGCATTACACTGCACCTATCATACTACTATGGGCTGACCCTGTAAAACAACACATTACACTGCACCTATCATACTACTATGGGCTGACCCTGTAAAACAACACATTACACTGCACCTATCATACTACTATGGGCTGACCCTGTAAAACAACACATTACACTGCACCTATCATACTACTATGGGCTGACCCTGTAAAACAACGCATTACACTGCACCTATCATACTACTATGGGCTGACCCTGTAAAACAACACATTACACTGCACCTATCATACTACTATGGGCTGACCCTGTAAAACAACACATTACACTGCACCTATCATACTACTATGGGCTGACCCTGTAAAACAACACATTACACTGCACCTATCATACTACTATGGGCTGACCCTGTAAATCAACACATTACACTGCACCTATCATACTACTATGGGCTGACCCTGTAAAACAACACATTACACTGCACCTATCATACTACTATGGGCTGACCCTGTAAAACAACACATTACACTGCACCTATCATACTACTATGGGCTGACCCTGTAAAACAACACATTACACTGCACCTATCATACTACTATGGGCTGACCCTGTAAAACAACACATTACACTGCACCTATCATACTACTATGGGCTGACCCTGTAAAACAACACATTACACTGCACCTATCATACTACTATGGGCTGACCCTGTAAAACAACACATTACACTGCACCTATCATACTACTATGGGCTGACCCTGTAAAACAACACATTACACTGCACCTATCATACTACTATGGGCTGACCCTGTAAAACAACACATTACACTGCACCTATCATACTACTATGGGCTGACCCTGTAAAACAACACATTACACTGCACCTATCATACTACTATGGGCTGACCCTGTAAAACAACACATTACACTGCACCTATCATACTACTATGGGCTGACCCTGTAAAACAACACATTACACTGCACCTATCATACTACTATGGGCTGACCCTGTAAAACAACACTTTACACTGCACCTATCATACTACTATGGGCTGACCCTGTAAAACAACACATTACACTGCACCTATCATACTACTATGGGCTGACCCTGTAAAACAACACATTACACTGCACCTATCATACTACTATGGGCTGACCCTGTAAAACAACACATTACACTGCACCTATCATACTACTATGGGCTGACCCTGTAAAACAACACATTACACTGCACCTATCATACTACTATGGGCTGACCCTGTAAAACAACACATTACACTGCACCTATCATACTACTATGGGCTGACCCTGTAAAACAACACATTACACTGCACCTATCATACTACTATGGGCTGACCCTGTAAAACAACACATTACACTGCACCTATCATACTACTATGGGCTGACCCTGTAAAACAACACATTACACTGCACCTATCATACTACTATGGGCTGACCCTGTAAAACAACACATTACACTGCACCTATCATACTACTATGGGCTGACCCTGTAAAACAACACATTACACTGCACCTATCATACTACTATGGGCTGACCCTGTAAAACAACACATTACACTGCACCTATCATACTACTATGGGCTGACCCTGTAAAACAACACATTACACTGCACCTATCATACTACTATGGGCTGACCCTGTAAAACAACACATTACACTGCACCTATCATACTACTATGGGCTGACCCTGTAAAACAACACATTACACTGCACCTATCATACTACTATGGGCTGACCCTGTAAAACAACACATTACACTGCACCTATCATACTACTATGGGCTGACCCTGTAAAACAACACATTACACTGCACCTATCATACTACTATGGGCTGACCCTGTAAAACAACACATTACACTGCACCTATCATACTACTATGGGCTGACCCTGTAAAACAACACATTACACTGCACCTATCATACTACTATGGGCTGACCCTGTAAAACAACACATTACACTGCACCTATCATACTACTATGGGCTGACCCTGTAAAACAACACATTACACTGCACCTATCATACTACTATGGGCTGACCCTGTAAAACAACACATTACACTGCACCTATCATACTACTATGGGCTGACCCTGTAAAACAACACATTACACTGCACCTATCATACTACTATGGGCTGACCCTGTAAAACAACACATTACACTGCACCTATCATACTACTATGGGCTGACCCTGTAAAACAACACATTACACTGCACCTATCATACTACTATGGGCTGACCCTGTAAAACAACACATTACACTGCACCTATCATACTACTATGGGCTGACCCTGTAAAACAACACATTACACTGCACCTATCATACTACTATGGGCTGATCCTGTAAAACAACACATTACACTGCACCTATCATACTACTATGGGCTGACCCTGTAAAACAACACATTACACTGCACCTATCATACTACTATGGGCTGACCCTGTAAAACAACACATTACACTGCACCTATCATACTACTATGGGCTGACCCTGTAAAACAACACATTACACTGCACCTATCATACTACTATGGGCTGACCCTGTAAACAACACATTACACTGCACCTATCATACTACTATGGGCTGACCCTGTAAAACAACACATTACACTGCACCTATCATACTACTATGGGCTGACCCTGTAAAACAACACATTACACTGCACCTATCATACTACTATGGGCTGACCCTGTAAAACAACACATTACACTGCACCTATCATACTACTATGGGCTGACCCTGTAAAACAACACTTTACACTGCCACCTATCATACTACTATGGGCTGACCCTGTAAAACAACACATTACACTGCACCTATCATACTACTATGGGCTGACCCTGTAAAACAACACATTACACTGCACCTATCATACTACTATGGGCTGACCCTGTAAAACAACACATTACACTGCACCTATCATACTACTATGGGCTGACCCTGTAAAACAACACATTACACTGCACCTATCATACTACTATGGGCTGACCCTGTAAAACAACACATTACACTGCACCTATCATACTACTATGGGCTGACCCTGTAAAACAACACATTACACTGCACCTATCATACTACTATGGGCTGACCCTGTAAAACAACACATTACACTGCACCTATCATACTACTATGGGCTGACCCTGTAAAACAACACATTACACTGCACCTATCATACTACTATGGGCTGACCCTGTAAAACAACACATTACACTGCACCTATCATACTACTATGGGCTGACCCTGTAAAACAACACATTACACTGCACCTATCATACTACTATGGGCTGACCCTGTAAAACAACACATTACACTGCACCTATCATACTACTATGGGCTGACCCTGTAAAACAACACATTACACTGCACCTATCATACTACTATGGGATGACCCTGTAAAACAACACATTACACTGCACCTATCATACTACTATGGGCTGACCCTGTAAAACAACACATTACACTGCACCTATCACTACTATGGGCTGACCCTGTAAAACAACACATTACACTGCACCTATCACTACTATGGGCTGACCCTGTAAAACAACACCTATCATACTACTATGGGCTGACCCTGTAAAACAACACATTACACTGCACCTATCATACTACTATGGGCTGACCCTGTAAAACAACACATTACACTGCACCTATCATACTACTATGGGCTGACCCTGTAAAACAACACATTACACTGCACCTATCATACTACTATGGGCTGACCCTGTAAAACAACGCATTACACTGCACCTATCATACTACTATGGGCTGACCCTGTAAAACAACACCTATCATACTACTATGGGCTGACCCTGTAAAACAACACCTATCATACTACTATGGGCTGACCCTGTAAAACAACACATTACACTGCACCTATCATACTACTATGGGCTGACCCTGTAAAACAACACCTATCATACTACTATGGGCTGACCCTGTAAAACAACACATTACACTGCACCTATCATACTACTATGACTGACCCTGTAAAACAACACATTACATTGGACCTATCATACTACTATGTCTGACCCTGTAAAACAGCACAATACACTGGACCTATAATACTACTATGGTGTATGTAACAATAAAACATAATTTAAAACTAATAATTTTGGGGTGTTTATAAATGCTATTTATTTATTATGGAATAATGTATGTATATATGTATTTATGATTTCATGTAAATCATCTGAATACTACTATAGTACCCGTTGTACATGTTGATTTCATGTAAATCATCTGAATACTACTATAGTACCCATTGTACATGTTGTTTTCATGTAAATCATCTGAATACCACTATAGTACCCATTGTACATGTTGATTTCATGTAAATCATCTGAATACTATTATGGTACCTATTGTACATGTTGATTTCATGTAAATCATCTGAATACCACTATTGCACTCATTGTAGATGTTGTTCTTCTATTTATAGCCTAAATGCATTATCAAGTTTTCTATTTAATTTATATTCATTATGGTGTCATGTTCAAATCAAATTTTGCTCATCTGCGATGGACGACGTTTGTACTGATTGTTTTACGATTGTCTTTCGTGACGATATTTTGTTTCAGAGAACAGAATGCAGAGACGAAGGAATGAACCGACTTCTTCATCTCATTATTTGACACACACAGCCTTACTTTCATTCATGTTTCCATTAGTTACACAGCCTTACATTCATTCATGTTTTCATTAGTTACACAGCCTTACTTTCATTCATGTTTCCATTAGTTACACAGCCTTACTTTCATTCATGTTTCCATTAGTTACACAGCCTTACATTCATTCATGTTTCCATTAGTTACACAGCCTTACATTCATTCATGTTTCCATTAGTTACACAGCCTTACTTTCATTCATGTTTCCATTAGTTACACAGCCTTACATTCATTCATGTTTCCATTAGTTACACAGCCTTACATTCATTCATGTTTCCATTAGTTACACAGCCTTACTTTCATTCATGTTTCCATTAGTTACACAGCCTTACATTCATTCATGTTTCCATTAGTTACACAGCCTTTCATCCATGTTTTCATTAGTTACACAGCCTTACATTCATGTTTTCATTAGTTACACAGCCTTACATTCATGTTTTCATTAGTTACACAGCCTTACATTAATTCATGTTTCCATTAGTTACACAGCCTTTCATTCATGTTTTCATTAGTTACACAGCCTTAATTCATGTTTTCATTAGTTACACAGCCTTACTTTCATTCATGTTTCCATTAGTTACACAGCCTTACATTCAATCATGTTTCCATTAGTTACACAGCCTTACATTCATTCATGTTTCCAATAGTTACACAGCCTTACATTTATTCATGTTTCCATTAGTTACACAGCCTTACATTCATTCATGTTTCCATTAGTTACACAGCCTTACTTTCATTCATGTTTCCATTAGTTACACAGCCTTACTTTCATTCATGTTTCCATTAGTTACACAGCCTTACATTCATTCATGTTTTCATTAGTTACACAGCCTTTCATTCATGTTTTCATTAGTTACACAGCCTTACATTCATGTTTCATTAGTTACACAGCCTTACATTCATTCATGTTTTCATTAGTTACACAGCCTTACATTCATTCATGTTTTCATTAGTTACACAGCCTTACGTTCATTCATGTTTCCATTAGTTACACAGCCTTACGTTTATTCATGTTTTCATTAGTTACACAGCCTTACATTCATTCATGTTTTCATTAGTTACACAGCCTTACATTCATTCATGTTTTCATTAGTTACACAGCCTTTCATTCATGTTTTCATTAGTTACACAGCCTTACATTCATGTTTCATTAGTTACACAGCCTTACATTCATGTTTCCATTAGTTACACAGCCTTACTTTCATTCATGTTTTCATTAGTTACACAGCCTTACATTCATTCATGTTTCCATTAGTTACACAGCCTTACATTCATTCATGTTTCCATTAGTTACACAGCCTTACTTTCATTCATGTTTTCCATTAGTTACACAGCCTTACATTCATTCATGTTTTCATTAGTTACACAGCCTTACATTCATTCATGTTTTCATTAGTTACACAGCCTTACGTTCATTCATGTTTCCATTAGTTACACAGCCTTACGTTTATTCATGTTTTCATTAGTTACACAGCCTTACATTCATTCATGTTTTCATTAGTTACACAGCCTTACATTCATTCATGTTTCCATTAGTTACACAGCCTTTCATGTTTTCATTAGTTACACAGCCTTACATTCATGTTTTCATTAGTTACACAGCCTTACGTTCATTCATGTTTCCATTAGTTACACAGCCTTACATTTATTCATGTTTTCATTAGTTACACAGCCTTACATTCATTCATGTTTCCATTAGTTACAGCCTTTCATTCATGTTTTCATTAGTTACACAGCCTTACATTCATGTTTTCATTAGTTACACAGCCTTACTTTCATTCATGTTTCCATTAGTTACACAGCCTTAAATTCATTCATTTTTCCATTAGTTACACAGCCTTACATTAATTCATGTTTCCATTAGTTACACAGCCTTACATTAATTCATGTTTCCATTAGTTACACAGCCTTACATTCGTTCATGTTTTCATTAGTTACACAGCCTTACATTCATTCACGTTTTCATTAGTTACACAGCCTTCCATTCATTCATGTTTCGATTAGATACACAGCCTCCATTCATTCATGCTGCCATTTAACAGGAATGTTCTTTTCCCATTGTTGTCATGTTATTTTCTAATTGTTTTAACGATATAGTAGGTCACCTTCTCAGTTTAGGTCTTTAAGTTCTACTCTGTATCTCACTCTGTCTGCCCCTTACATAGCACCCTGTCCCCTACGTAGTGCACTAGTGTTGACCAAAGCCCTATGTAGAGCACTAATGTTGACCTATCCCTTCAGGAGTGCACTAGTGTTGACCTATACCCTATGTAGTGCACTACTGTTGACCAGAGCCCTATGTTGAAAGTTGTGCACTATATAGGGAATAGGGTGCCCTTTGGGAGACAAGCCTGTGTAACATTATTTATATATTTATATATATATATATATATCACTGTTCTTAATCCTGGTCCATGGGACCCAAATGGGGTGCAGGGATTAGTTCCAACCCAGCACTAACACACCCGTTAACAGCTATAGTCAAGGTTTGATGATTAGTTGATCAGCTGTAGCCAGTCCTGTTAGTTAGTGCTGGGATGGCACTAAACTCTGCACAGGACCAGGGTCGTCCACCAGTGACGACATCACTTCCTTGTTGACCTTGACCTTCAACCCTTGTTTTCTCGGTACTAATGTGACACAGAAATAAAGCAGTGATTCAAGACATTGAGTTGCGAGTGTCTACGCGTGTGATTTGACTGTTCATTCACAAACCATGCTGTTCACAACAATCACTAGATGGAAGCAGAGATGATGCAAAGAACCCTGAAACCTTGACATGACTGGGAAAGGGACAGGGGGGGATACCTGGTCAGTTACCTAGCCCATAGACGCTGATCTGGGGTCAGTTTTGAATTTCCCCCACTAATGGTTAAGGTTAGGATTGGGGGAGGGGAAGCCGATTCTAGATCTGTACGTTGGGGGGGGGGGGGACTTCACCATGGATAAATGTATAAGAATTTAATCAGATTCCTATATGTTCTACCTGGAGCATATCAAATACAAATGGCATCAAGTACACAGTTCATGTATTATCTGACTTATATGGGTCGCATTCAGACTTAACAGAAGTGTTGCATGTACTGTATAAAAAAAACACAAGAGACTTATGAACTCGGCCTTCTAAGATGTCCGATACAGACCGTGCACAGACCTTTTCAGGTGGCAGGTGCTCTGACCCCCCCCCCCCCCCCGCATTTCGTCACAATTGTTTTAATGATATAGTAGGTCACTTTCTCAGTTTAGGTCTTTAGGTTCTACTCTGTATATCACTCTGTCTGCCCCCTCTGCAAGCCTTCTAAAGACGTGATTGACACGGGGAAAAGAGGGTGGGCTATCAAATCAAATTTGGTCACAAACATGTGTTTAGCAGATGGAGTGAAATGCTTTTGTTTCTTGCTCCGACATCGCAGTAATACCTATATCAGCTGATCATTGATAACCTTCATTTTACAGCGTTCTGAATTTTGGATGAAAAGCGTGTCAAAAGTAAACTGCCTGCTACTCAGGCCCAGAACCTAGGATATGCATATAATTGGTTAAATGGGATAGAAAACACTCTAAAGTTTCCAAAACTGTTTGAATGATGTCTGTGAGTATAACAGAACTCATATGGCAGGAAAAAACCTGAGGAAAATCCTAAATCCAACCAGGATGTGGGAAATCTGAGGTTTGTAGGTTTTCAAGTCTTTGCCTATCCAATATACAGTGTCTATGGGGTCATATTGCACTTCCTAAGGCTTCCACTAGATGTCAACAGTCTTTAGAACCTTGTTTGATGCTTCTACTGTGAGGTGGGGGAGAATGAGAGCTGTTTGAGTCAGGTGTCTGGCAGAATGCCATGAGCTAAAACATGCGAGTGGCCGTGAGAGGTAGCTGCATCCCATTTTATTTTATTTATTTTATTTATTTTACCTTTATTTAACCAGGTAGGCAAGTTGAGAACAAGTTCTCATTTACAATTGCGACCTGGCCAAGATAAAGCAAAGCAGTTCGACAGATAAAACGACACAGAGTTACACATGGAGTAAAAACAAACATACAGTCAATAATGCAGTATAAACAAGTCTATATACAATGTGAGGTGAGAAGGGAGGTAAAGGCAAAAAAGGCCATGATGGCAAAGTAAATACAATATAGCAAGTAAAATACTGGAATGGTAGTTTTGCAATGGAAGAATGTGCAAAGTAGAAATAAAAAATAATGGGGTGCAAAGGAGCAAAATAAATAAATTAATTAAAATTAAATACAGTTGGGAAAGAGGTAGTTGTTTGGGCTAAATTATAGGTGGGCTATTTACAGGTGCAGTAATCTGTGAGCTGCTCTGACAGTTGGTGCTTAAAGCTAGTGAGGGAGATAAGTGTTTCCAGTTTCAGAGATTTTTGTAGTTCGTTCCAGTCATTGGCAGCAGAGAACTGGAAGGAGAGGCGGCCAAAGAAAGAATTGGTTTTGGGGGTGACTAGAGAGATATACCTGCTGGAGCGTGTGCTACAGGTGGGAGATGCTATGGTGACCAGCGAGCTGAGATAAGGGGGGACTTTACCTAGCAGGGTCTTGTAGATGACATGGAGCCAGTGGGTTTGGCGACGAGTATGAAGCGAGGGCCAGCCAACGAGAGCGTACAGGTCGCAATGGTGGGTAGTATATGGGGCTTTGGTGATAAAACGGATTGCACTGTGATAGACTGCATCCAATTTGTTGAGTAGGGTATTGGAGGCTATTTTGTAAATGACATCGCCAAAGTCGAGGATTGGTAGGATGGTCAGTTTTACAAGGGTATGTTTGGCAGCATGAGTGAAGGATGCTTTGTTGCGAAATAGGAAGCCAATTCTAGATTTAACTTTGGATTGGAGATGTTTGATATGGGTCTGGAAGGAGAGTTTACAGTCTAACCAGACACCTAAGTATTTGTAGTTGTCCACGTATTCTAAGTCAGAGCCGTCCAGAGTAGTGATGTTGGACAGGCGGGTAGGTGCAGGTAGCGATCGGTTGAAGAGCATGCATTTAGTTTTACTTGTATTTAAGAGCAATTGGAGGCCACGGAAGGAGAGTTGTATGGCATTGAAGCTTGCCTGGAGGGTTGTTAACACAGTGTCCAAAGAAGGGCCGGAAGTATACAGAATGGTGTCGTCTGCGTAGAGGTGGATCAGGGACTCACCAGCAGCAAGAGCGACCTCATTGATGTATACAGAGAAGAGAGTCGGTCCAAGAATTGAACCCTGTGGCACCCCCATAGAGACTGCCAGAGGTCCGGACAGCAGACCCTCCGATTTGACACACTGAACTCTATCAGAGAAGTAGTTGGTGAACCAGGCGAGGCAATCATTTGAGAAACCAAGGCTGTCGAGTCTGCCGATGAGGATATGGTGATTGACAGAGTCGAAAGCCTTGGCCAGATCAATGAATACGGCTGCACAGTAATGTTTCTTATCGATGGCGGTTAAGATATCGTTTAGGACCTTGAGCGTGGCTGAGGTGCACCCATGACCAGCTCTGAAACCGGATTGCATAGCAGAGAAGGTATGGTGAGATTCGAAATGGTCGGTAATCTGTTTGTCGACTTGGCTTTCGAAGACCTTAGAAAGGCACGGTAGGATGGATATAGGTCTGTAGCAGTTTGGGTCAAGAGTGTCCCCCCCTTTGAAGAGGGGGATGACCGCAGCTGCTTTCCAATCTTTGGGAATCTCAGACGACACGAAAGAGAGGTTGAACAGGCTAGTAATAGGGGTGGCAACAATTTCGGCAGATAATTTTAGGAAGAAAGGGTCCAGATTGTCTAGCCCGGCTGATTTGTAGGGGTCCAGATTTTGCAGCTCTTTCAGAACATCAGCTGAATGGATTTGGGAGAAGGAGAAATGGGGAAGGCTTGGGCGAGTTGCTGTTGGGGGTGCAGTGCTGTTGTCCGGGGTAGGAGTAGCCAGGTGGAAAGCATGGCCAGCCGTAGAAAAATGCTTATTGAAATTCTCAATTATGGTGGATTTATCAGTGGTGACAGTGTTTCCTATCTTCAGTGCAGTGGGCAGCTGGGAGGAGGTGTTCTTATTCTCCATGGACTTTACAGTGTCCCAGAACTTTTTTGAGTTAGTGTTGCAGGAAGCAAATTTCTGCTTGAAAAAGCTAGCCTTGGCTTTTCTAACTGCCTGTGTATAATGATTTCTAGCTTCCCTGAACAGCTGCATATCACGGGGGCTGTTCGATGCTAATGCAGAACGCCATAGGATGTTTTTGTGTTGGTTAAGGGCAGTCAATTTAATTTCTAAAGACAAAGGAATTGTCCGGTTGAAACATTCATGAAGATTTATGATAAAAACATCCTAAAGATTGATTCTATACATCGTTTGACTTGTTTATACGAACTGTAATATAACTTTTTAAACTTTTCGTTGGAACTAAGCGATCACGCATTGAGCATTTGGATTACTGGGCTAAGCGTGTGGGAAAAAAGGAGGGATTTGGACATAAATAAATTATGGACTTTATCAAACAAAACAAACATTTATTGTGGAACTGGGATTCCTGGGAGTGCATTTCCGATCAAGATCATCAAAGGTAAGTGAATATTTATAACGCTATTTCTGACTTTTCTGACACCTCTCCTTCTCTGGAAAATGGCTGTATGTTTTTCAGTGGCTAGGTGCTGACCTAACATAATCACAAGGTGTGCTTTCGCCATAAAGCCTTTTTGAAATCTGACACAGTGGTTGCATTAAGGAGAAGTTTATCTATAATTCCATGCATAACACTTGTATCTTTTATCTTCTTGACGCAACCCATCCCGTTAGCGGGATCCTTTTCATCAACAACCACTGAATTGCAGAGCGCCACATTCAAAAACAATTACTAAAATGATTTATATTCATGAAATCACAAGTGCAATATAGCAAAACACAGCTTATGTTTTTGTTAACTTGTTCACGCTACCACGATCCCCTAGGGCACCCCCCCCTCCACGCTCAACTCAAAAGATGGTGCACAGAATGCAACAATATTCTTAGAAATATTTAACCTCCACATATTAATTAACCCTTTCATGCGTGAGTTCCAAATATCTCTAACGGTCACCCCAGCATGAGTTTTTTTATGCACGTGATGTTAGAACGTTCTCTCCATTCCAGAATGTGATTGTTCGGTAACAGTACATTTAATCGGCGCTGCCCTCAAACCAAAGCACGCAGCCTGTTTTTATTTGTCAATTTTAAATTATTTATTAAATTAAATTAAATTAAATTAATTATTTTATTTCTAACAGTTTGAAATGAGGTGTGTTCCGCCTCATTCATTCACATACAAGTAGTCATTTTTACTTTTGCGGACCAATTAATTTTTTTGACATTTCTGACCCGGACAAAATTCCCCAAACACTTCTCAATTGTTTGTGCAGTTCAAGTCTGCAGACATTTGCTCATCTGCCGTCCTGCACACACGTGTTCGTGTTTTCCACCTGTCACCTGCATCAAAATCAAAGTTGTTTTCGTTACCAATAATAACTTTGGAAATGTGTGCGTTTCTATCAAAGTACCTTATTACGTTATAATAGTTTCTGCATGTCGTTTCTACTGTAGCATAATATTTTGGGTATATTCCTTATAACCGTGGACACGCAATGTAACGTTACTCATTTCATAACATTTATGGTGTTATACTCAATGATTAGGTAGCTAGCTACATTCTTCTATTAGCTCTGGAAAACAATGCTAATTGCGTCAGGGAAGTATTAGCATGTGTTGTATTTTGAAGCTACCCTGGCTTTATGACTCCCAAGTGGCACAGCGTCTCCGAGGCGTCACTACAGACACACATCTTCAAATCCAGACTGCATTTCTATCAAAGTAAGTGCCTTATTACGTTATAATAGTTTATGTGTGTCGTGTTATACTGTGTCTACTGTAGCTAACTGTGTGTATGGAGCGTAATATATTTGTGTATATTCCTTATAACCGCGGACACGCTAGGTAACGTTACTCACCTTTTATGGTGTTATATTCAATTGTGCTTATGTAGCTAGTTACATTCTTCTATTAGCTCTGTAAAACAATGCTAAATGCATCAGAAGATGTTGTATTTTAACGCTACCCTGGAAAAATTAAAAAATATCTTATACCACTTGGTCGTTTTCTGAGTGCATTCCACAAAGCTATTTATCATGTCGGCCTTATCCACTGCCCCCATTTTGAGGTTATAGTCAAGCACGCAGTCTGGTTTGATGTTTCTCTGTCTGGTTTGTTTCTCTCTCCCGTCAGGTGGTCCAACTTCCCTGTGGCTGACATGGTTGCTGTATGGACAGAGGAGAGGACATGGACGTCTCGTTTGTCATGGAACTTTACTGCCAGCTGTTAACATTTTTTATTTTGTATAATGGGTCATTTAGGATGGCAGTAGCGTTGTTGATGAAATGCAGTCATAGCAGCAGAACTAGAAAGCAGTCTTGGGAAAAGAGGGTGGCAAAGAAGGGAGTTGCAAACATAGGATCTCTGCCCCAGTATTCTCTTATGGAGTTCCTCTTTACGGTCACCAGAAATGTATACATTTCACTAATTGTGGCTGCCCCCCCACTCCAGACTGGGACTCATCAACACAAACAGCAGGGCCAGGAGGGGTGAAATGGCTGGCAGCCTTCCAGCTACCACAGAACTCCTGTACTATCGGTCTGCCTCCGTCACCACCAGCATCTTCGAAGGGAACTGTGACTTTGTCAGTCGACAAGGGGTCCTCTGTCACTGTCAGAACCTGATTCCTGACATTCAGACTCATTGTCAGAATTTTTAAAAAATCTCAATTTCTGCATTTCTGAGTTGTCTCCTTTTGAAAGACATTGCTAATGCTACAGCTTAGCTCATTAGCTACGTACATAACAACACCGAATGGCTCAGAGCGGGAGTGAGAGGTTACGTGATTGACTGCCTGCACGCGTCCTTTGTATCAATAAATCACTATCAAATGTTTTGTGAAGTGTTCCTATATTTACTATTTTATTCACGTTTTTCAATTACCGGTGATAAATCATGCATTCCGATTTTTGCATAGATTGTAAAGGGCACATAGTATGTGTGTAAAATAATGTTTTGAAGGTTGTACTGATTATGAGCTAAGCTAATTCCAGCTATGTGTGTGGAGCCATGTTTGTTGACATACAATGCATTCTGGGTTTCACTTGATCGTCTGTCGGACCAAAGATGCTATAGCAAAATGAGGTAAGAGTTCAATTTTTTTTGGAGGACTTCCGGAAATTAATGGTGGGATGTGAACGACGGTAGATGACACACCCCTTCAACATGCATACTATAAACAGACCAAACACATCTCGTCTTCTCTTATTATCTTCGGTTTCTGTGAGGAAAAAAATGCACGGCTGCGCGTTGAAACTAATCGTCGGATTACTTTCGATTTCTATAAAGTGTTTTACGTAGTTATTTCGATCAATGGTGAGCTCACCCGTGATGTGATTAATTATACATAGTAATTGCTACTAGCAAATTCATAATGTAGTTTATGTCAGCCTAGAGCTAGAAAATATGACAGCTTGTGTGGGGTCAATCTTTCCTCAGTTAGCGCTAGGACAACTGTAGCCTACATTTTTCCGGTTAGGATGATTGTGTTATGCTATATATACTGTACTTCTGTGAATATCTTAACATTGCATCCCAAAATCAACTGCTCACATTCTGGACATAACTTTGTAAGGACTGTGTTTGTGTAAATAGTTTCTGAAAAAAGTGTGGCCAGCTCAAACGCTGATTGTTGCGTCATTCGAAACTGGCCGTTCTAAACGAGCATTCTAAATGAGTGTTCTAATCACACAGGTGTGATCGTACGCTTCAGGGACCACTGTAGAACGATCACACCCGTGTGATGGTACATGTGAAAGGGTTAAACCTCTTCATCCTACCCCCCACTTTTTCGAACATTCTGTTAAAAATCGCGCAACATTTCAGCGCCCTGCTACTCATGCCAGGAATATAGTATATGCATATGATTAGTATGTGTGGATAGAAAACACTCTGACGTTTCTAAAACTGGTTAAATCACGGCTGTGACTTTAACAGAGCGTGTGTTTCAGCGAAAAGCGCAAGAAAATCTGGTCACTGAAAACTGAAAAAAGTATCAATCCGCCACTTGCACGTATTGTTGAATGGAAACTAAATTACATGCGACAGAGATTGCAATTCCTACAGCTTCCACACGATGTCGCCAGTCTCGTCATTTCCGGGGTCTTTATTTCTTGGTCAAACCTACCTGAGACTTTCCATCCGGTCTCCGACTGGAAGGTTTGGAAGAGAGATTTTGGAAGATGATTTGAAATCATGGAGCTATTGAATACACATCGCCCCGTGATCATTTTGATAGATTATTAACGTTTACTGATACCTAAAGTTGGATTACAAAAGTATTTCGAAGTGTTTTGTGAAAGTTTATCGTCGACTTGTTTTTTTCTGAAGCCATAGATGGCTATTTTGGGTAAAAATGGACCGATTTAATCGAAAAAAAGACCCAATAGTGATGTTTATGGGGCATATAGGAGTGCCAACAAAGAAGATCGTCAAAGGTAATGAAAGTTTTATATTTTATTTCTGCTATTTGTGTAGCGCCGGCTACGCTAAATCTTTTGTTTACATCGCATTCAGGTATTTCGGGGTGTTGCATGCTATCTTATAATAGCTTCTCATGCTTTCGCTGAAAAGCATATAAAAAATCTGACTAGTTGCCTGGATTCACAACGAGTGTAGCTTTAATTCAATACCCTGCATGTGTATTTTAATGAACGTTTGAGTTTTAACGAGTGCTATTAGCATTTAGCGTAGCGCATTTGCATTTCCAGATGTCTAGATGGGACGTTTTCATCTCAGGTAGGAGCAAGAGGTTTTAACAAGTCCAATAGCTCAAATGAAATATAAACACCTTGTTCATCTACCCAGCAAGTCAGATTTCTAAAATGTTTTACGGCGAAAACATAGCACATATTTACGTCAAACCACCACCAAAGACACAGCTAATATATATAGCCATTTTGTCAAACAAAAGATGCAATCACAAACGCAGGATTAAAGGAAAATAATTCACAAACCTTTTGAAAATCTTCATCAGATGACAGTAATAGGACATGTTACACAGTACATTTATGTTTTTTTCAATAATATGCTATTTATATCCATAAATCTCTGTTTACATTGACGGCATGTTCAAAAAATGCTAAAAAAATGTCAGGAGAAATTATGATAACTCCGCCAGATAACAGCAATACACATCATAAACTTTGACTAAATATACATGTTCTACATATAGTTAGAAAGATACACTGCTTCTTAATGCAATCACTTTGTCACATTTCTTTTTAACGTTACAGAAATCGTTCATTTTTCAATCATCTGAGACGGCGCTCAGACATAAGCAATATTTCTCCGCTATGTTGGAGTCAACAGAAACACAAAATTACAACATAAATATTCCCTTACCTTTGATGGTCTTCGATCATAATGTATTGGAAGAAGTCATACTTACCCAAAACATTGTTTGGTTTCAATTCGTGTGTCTTTCTATTATCAAACGCGACAAATTCCGGCTGAAATGCAGCCAAAATTTGAGGGGTTGTGCATCAAAACTTCAAAATTACATATTATATGTCGACTAAACTGGTCAAACTAAGTGCAGAATCAAGCTTTAGGATGTTCTAAATGTACAAAACTATTATCTAATCCCTCAGACGAACGTGCTTCCTGGCAGGCGATTTTGGAAACTTTAGAGTGTTTTCTATCCTAATATGTCAATTATATGCATATTCTAGCATCTGGGCCTGAGAAATAGGCTGTTTACTTTGGGAACGTTATTTTTCCAAACATAAAAATAGTGCCCCATATCTGAAAGAGGTTATCAATGTTTATCATGAGTATTTCTGTAATTTAATGTGGCTCTCTGCACTTTCACCGGATGTTTGTTTGAGACAATGCATTTCTGAACATAACACATCAATCTAAAATGAGATTTTTGGACATAAAGTTGAACTTTATTGAACAAAACACACATTTATTGTGTAACATGAAGTCCTGTGAGTGCCATCTGATGAAGATCATCATCATCATCAAAGTCAGAAATAGCGATAAAATTAATCACTTACCTTTGATGATCTTCATATGGTTGCACTCACAAGACTCCATGTTACACAATAAATGTTTGCTTGAAGGTACCACTTTCATCTGTACAAACAATAGTACGCAAGTATAAACACCATGGGACCACGCAGCCGTCATACCGCTAAGGAAGGAGACGCGTTCTGTCTCCTAGAGATGAACGTACTTTGGTGTGAAAAGTGCAAATCAATCCCAGAACAACAGCAAAGGACCTTGTGAAGAAGCTGGAGGAAATGGGTACAAAAGTATCTATTTCCACAGTAAAACAAGTCCTAAATCGACATAACCTGAAAGGCTGCTCAGCAAGGAAGAAGCCACTGCACCAATACTGCTATAAAAAAGCCAGACTATGGTTTGCAACTGCACATGGGGAGAAATATCATACTTTTTGGAGAAATGTCCTCTGGTCTGATGAAACAAAAATAGAACTGTTTGGCCATAATGACCATTGTTATGTTTGGAGGAAAAGGGGGACGCTTGCAAGCTGAAAAACACCACCCCAACCGTGAAGCCCTGGGGTGGCAGCATCATGGGGCGGCAGGGTAGCCTAGTGGTTAGAGCGTTGGACTAGTAAACGGAAGGTTGCAAGTTCAAATCCCTGAGCTGACAAGGTACAAATCTGTTCTGCCCCTGAACAGGCAGTTAAGACACTGTTCCTAGACTGTCATTGAAAATAAGAATTTGTTCTTAAACTGACTTGCCTATTTAAATAAAGGTAAAATAATTACATGTTGTGGGGGTGCTTTGCTGCAATTGGGACTGGTGCACTTCACAAACTAGATGGCATCATGAGGAAAGAAAATTATGTGGATATATAAGCAAAATCTCCAGACATCAGTCAGGAAGTTAAAGCTTGTTTACAAATGCGTCGTCCAAATGGAAGAAAAAAAGCTTGTGGAAGAAAAGTTTGATCCAAGTAAACAATTTAAAGGCAATGCTACCAAATACTAATTGAGTAATGATGTAAACTTCTGACCACAGGGAATGTAATGAAAGGTGTAAAAGCTGAAATCATTCTACCTACTATTATTCTGACATTTCACATTCTTAACATAAAGTGGTCATCCTCACTGTTTTTACTAGAATTAAATGTCAGGAATTGTGAAAAACTGAGTGTAAATGAATTTGGCTAAGGCGTATGTAAACTTCCGACTTCAACTGTATGTGGACAATAACTTGTCCAATGATTTTTTTGTTGTTGTCGACATTTAGAATGTTTGCATAGAAAATAGATGTAACAATTGTCTGCTACAGTGAGATTCCGTTGAACTGTTCTGTCGATAAAAACAACTGGACGTCCTAACTTCACCCCCCCCCCAACAAAAACGAAATGTACCTAGAGTGTAGAATAAACTAATTGTCCATACCAAGGTATCACCATGGTCTGCACCAAGGTATCATCATGGTCCGTGCAAAGGTATCGCCATGGTCTGCACCAAGGTATCATCATGGTATGCACCAAGGTATCATCATGTTCCATGCCAAGGTATCATCATGGTCTGCACCAAGGTATAAAAAATGAAAACAACTGGACATAATAACTTCACCCCCCCCAACAAAAACAAAATGTACCTAGAGTGTCGAATTAACAAGTGGTCTGTGCCAACGTACAGCCGTAGTGTGTGCCAAGGTATCACCATGGTCTGCACCAAGGTATCATCATGGTCTGTGCCAAGGTATAGTCATGGTCTGCACCAAGGTATCATCATGGTCTGCGCCAAGGTATCACCAACGTTCTTGAAAGTCACGATCGTCCTTGTCCTGCAATTTGATTTTTTATAGTTGATTATTTAAAAAATTGCATGCAATGGGCATACTAAAAGTACAAATAAAACACTATGCTTTTAAAATTAAAGGATTGAACCTTTATAGTTACGTGATGACATCTCGTACCCCAACAAACAATGATTAATCAGACTCATTTTCCACAACAATTTTAACCCTTTTTTGTTTCATTCTTGGACTTCACTGTTCTCCACTCATCTTTCTCGCTAACTGTACTCAACCTGCTTTCAACTTCACATGACACTTTTGCTTCCGCCATCTCCACCAACCTCCTCACAAAACTCGAGAGTGAGGGGTCTGACTGGTTCTGTCCATAAAAAGGAGAAGAGGGAGAGGTAGAACTCAATCTCAGCCAAAGGGAGAGGTAGAACTCAATCTCAGTCAAAGGGAGAGGTAGAACTCAATCTCAGCCAAAGGGAGAGGTAGAACTCAATCTCATCCAAAGGGAGAGGTAGAACTCAATATCAGCCAAAGGGAGAGGTAGAACTCAACTCACAGGCAGGACTTCAGAAAGTGAGATTTCAACATCTGTTCATCTAATTCTGTATGTGAATGTATCCCAAATAGCCCTCTATTCCCTATGAAGTGCCCTACTTTTTACCAGAGCCCATAGTGAATATGTTGCCCTGGACACATGTAGTACACTTGTTTTGAAGGATAATGCTAATTCCACAAACTGTCAATTATACCCTGACACGCCCCTCTCCTGCTAACTCACCACACCTGAACTCACTCTGCTAATCACCAATTCCTCTTCCATTCTTCTGGTATATAAGCAGCTTGTTCGACTTGGGTTTGTTCAGCATTTGTGGTGTCCCAGTTCCTTTATTGTTCCTGTTGTTGATTGGCTAAAGTAAGTGCCTGCTATGGTAACTTTTCAGGGTTTTAACTTCCTGCATTGGGGTGTAATATCCTGTTCATCCTAGCATGTGTATTGTTATGGTGTAGCTGGCCCAGTATTAGACCTTTAATTTAACTGTAAGGGAAGTGTTACAGCTTGTGAGATGAGATATGGTATAATGATGGTTCTTGCTAGCAGAATGTGTCTTACATCTATAATCCTGTAGACTGTTCTGATTGGTTGCCTTTTGTACTGTCTCATTGAACAATAAACTATGAAATCCAGTAGTGTTACAAGCCACTAAGCCTTACCTACTGGTGTTACAAGCCACTAAGCCTTACCTACTGGTGTTACAAGCCACTAAGCCTTACCTGCTGGTGTTACAAGCCACTAAGCCTTACCTGCTGGTGTTACAAGCCACTAAGCCTTACCTGCTGGTGTTACAAGCCACTAAGCCTTACCTGCTGGTGTTACAAGCCACTGAGCCTTACCTGCTGGTGTTACAAGCCACTGAGCCTTACCTGCTGGTGTTACAAGCCACTGAGCCTTACCTGCTGGTGTTACAAGCCACTGAGCCTTACCTGCTGGTGTTACAAGCCACTAAGCCTTACCTGCTGGTGTTACAAGCCACTAAGCCTTACCTGCTGGTGTTACAAGCCACTAAGCCTTACCTGCTGGTGTTACAAGCCACTAAGCCTTACCTACTGGTGTTACAAGCCACTAAGCCTTACCTGCCAGCCTTTTGTACTGTGCTTTAATTTTTTGTTGGATAATAAAATTACCAGAAATGAATATGGTTCAACCATAATGCCTGATTTCTGACACCTTTGTCAATAGCCAAAGTTGCAGGGCATTTCTACATTTGGTAACTAGGCCTCTACTCCTGTCTGAGTGGAGAGAAATACCTGCCCAGAAATTATCCTCAGCCCTGCTTAGGGGATAGGTTGGCATTTAGGAAAGCAGACATAATCCTGTTCTAATCTAAATGTATGTGGAGATGACTGTCTTTGATGGCTTCACTCTTTGTTTCTCTCAGGAGACTCCATGACCATGTTGACCAGTCTTTTGCTTCTCAGTGCTGCCTTTGCTCTGGGAGATGCAAGTAAGAGTCCGTGTCTTGACTCGTTCTGTATTTTTCTTGTAGCAGAGATGACTGACTGAACAACACATAATATTGTAGCTGTGATTTGTACAACTGTCTCCATTTGCCTTAAAAGCCACATGTTACTTCTCCTTACAGATTCACTTGTAGAAGAAGACTTATGTCCTTCCGGTTGGACCAAATATGGATCACGCTGCTTAATGTTTGTAAAGACTATGAGGAGCTGGCCTGAAGCAGAGGTATCACCGTTACCATCTACTGTGACTTTAAAGGGGAAGTGTAGTTGATATTAGCTCTTTGACATTACCGTAAAGGTGCTACTTTCTTAAACGACAACACATGACTGATGTGAAAACACTGAACTTCCCTTTAAGATGTGGGTTTGGGAGTCAGAAGCATGCGGGAGCGTAATCTTCGCCTGAATCTAATTAGCATGACGCAACGGACATAAATATCCCTAGAAAATATTCCTATTCATGAAAATCACAAATGAAATGTATTGAGAGACAGTTTAGCCTTTTGTTAATCACCCTGTCATCTCAGATTTTCAAAATATGCTTTACAGCCAAAGCTAGACAAGCATTTGTAAGTTTTTCGATAGCCTAGCATAGCATTTTGTCCAGCTAGCAGCAGGTAACTTGGTCACGGAAATCAGAAAAGCAATCAAATTAAATCGTTTACCTTTGATGAGCTTCGGATGTTTTCACTCACGAGACGCCCAGGTAGATAGCCAAAGTTAATATTTTGGGAAAAAAATATTTTTGTAGGCGAAACAGCTCCGTTTGTTCTTCACGTTTGGCTAAGAAATCGCCTCGAAATTGAAGTCACAAACGGTGGAAAATATTCCAAATTAGCTCCATAATATCGACAAACATGGCAAACTTTGTTTATAATCAATCCTCAAGGGATTTATCTAATATCTATTTGATAATATATCTGTCGGGACAATTCGTTTTTCAGTAGGACCGATTGGAGTAATGGCTACCTCTGTATTTTACGCGAGAGTCACCCTGGGAGCCATGTGACCACTTACGCAATACAGCCGCCTACGGCTATTCTTCAACATAAATGCGTAGAACTACGTCACAGTGCTGTAGACGTCTTGGGGAATACGTAGAAAGCGTAAGCTCGTTAATAGGACATTCACAGCTCAATAGGGACTCATTGGAACGCAGCGCTTTCAAAATATGGGGCACTTCCGGATTGGCTTTTTCTCAGGTGTTCGCCTGCAACATCAGTTCTGTTATACTCAGACAATATCTTTACAGTTTAGGAAGCGTTAGTGTTTTCTATCCTAAGATGTCAATTATATGCATATTCTAGCATCTTCTCCTGACAAAATATCCCGTTTAAAACGGGAACGTTTTTTTCCAGAAAATGTAAATACTGCCCTTAGAGTCGCAACAGGTTTAAGATGTGAATTTTCTATATTAATTTTGAATATTTAATATGGAGTTGTGCCTCCTGTATATTGGAACAGGACATGGAGACTGAGATAAACTAGTATCTTTAAGAGTTTAAAAAAGGAATTAGTTGCGCTGGTCAATATTTGGTTGAGAGTCCAGAAGACAAATTCTCAGCAAGACTGACTAATACATGAAATGTCTTTGTTCCCATCTACTGCTTGGCTGTCATTGTAGATAATAATTTTCTTAACTGACTTGCCTAGATAAATAAATACTTTCTTCTCTAGCGGTACTGTGTGTCCCTTGGTGATCAACTGGTGTCTGTACCCAACGTTGTGAAGTACCTTGGCGCAAACCTGGCATCTGTGCACAGCTCTGAAGAGGACCAGTTTCTACAGGCGTTGGTCTTGGTCAAGACTGTTGGTTTCCCTCCTACTTGGATTGGTGGACTTTATTCTGTTAAGGTGGGACCATTAACCCTACAGTGTTAAATAGAGCCATTATTGCAAGGAACTCCGTTCCATCTCAACTTGCTCAAGTGAACAGCAAACCTGGTTAAAAAAAGTGTGTGGTGGCATTTAGGCTACCTATAATTAATGTAGGTCTGTCTGAGTTGTCATTTTGTGTGGACCCCAGGAAGCGTCGCTGCTGCTATTTAACAGCTACTGTAATACGTTCCTAATAAAATATCAAGATACCCAGGCGACAGGTAGCCTAGCCGTTGAGACCATGGGGCCAATAAAGGCAAGGCTGCTAGTTTGAATCCCAGAGCTCACTACGTGAAATCTGACGTGCCTTTGAGCAACGCCCTTAACCTAATTGATCCTGTAAGTCATTCTAGATGAATCTACTAAATTACTTCAAAGTATTTCTACTTCAGTAGGAGGCTTTTATACACATGTAAAAGCTGGTGGGTTTTGAAGTAGTGGAGTAGTGGCTTTAACGGTTTGGTTGCAGGTGGTAGAGGAAGGACTACATTTAGTTTATATTCTCAAACCCCACTTTTCCCCCCCTCAGGACAGGCGGTGGTTCTGGAGTGATGGCTCCAACTTTGATCACCAGAACTGGGCTAAAGGAAGGCCTGGTGCTGGTGCCAGAGAGTCTTGTGTTCATATCAACTTTGGAGGTACAGTAAACTCAGTATCAGTCATCAAATTAAACTTATTCCTAGTTAATTTAACTTTCCTACTGTGTACAGCTGAATATTCTGGTTTTGTCTTCAGGTCAACAGCGCTGGGACAATGCATTATGTGAAAGGAGCTTGCCCTCTGTGTGCTCCCTGAGGCTCCTGCCGCTTCGCCAGAGTATCCATTAAAAGCAGCAATGCTATTCCGTAGTGTCTTTGTCCTTAATACTTCATGGGAAGCTTTGTTGCTGTTAAATGAAGTCTCAGTTACTACACAAATGTTGAGGAATTGTTTGCAGCCAATAAAATGTGGACGCTATTTTTTTTGTCATGAGTTATTGACTATGAATCATACTGCTGAAATTGTCCCATGTTTTGAGAGCTTTCTAAAACGTACATTAGCATCCCAAAATGTATTTGTCAAACACATATTAAGTACAAAACCTGTGTCAAATTGGCACTAAGTACAACCTGTAACACTTCACCTGAAACTCTGCATCATAACACATGTAGTTGGTACTCTGTCTTCCCCTGTGGGACTCAAACCCACAACCGTTATGTTGAAGTGCCACCAGGCCATAACTGTCATTGTGCCTAACTTTGTAAATGTAGACCTGTGAAATGACACAGTATGTTGAGGATACTGAAGGTGCAAAAGACATGTTTAACTTATGGCTGCAGGGGGCAGTATTGAGTAGCTTGGATGAAAAGGTGCCCATTGTGAAAGGCCAGCTCCTCAGTCTCAGTTGCTAATATATGCATATTAGTATTGGATAGTAAACATTCAAGTTTCCAAAACTGTCAAAATAGTGTCTGTGTATAACACAACTGATATTGCAGGTGAAACCCTGAGTAATATCAAACCAGGAAGTGGCTTCTATTTTGACTCCATGTTCCATAGCCTCCCTTTGTGCCATTTTAAAGGGATATCAACCAGCTTCCTTTTTCCTATCGCTTCCTCAAGTTGTCAACAGTCTTAAACCAGTTCCAGGGTTTTATTTTGAAAAGTGAGCCAGAACAATAACACCCGTCAAGTGTTCGCATGAGTACTGCTCGCGCAACAGAGTTTGGGGAGCGTTTATTGTGTAACTGGGAGTCTCGTGAGTGAACATCTGATCGAAGGTAAACGATTAATTTGACAGGTTCATAGAAATTGTTCAGCATATCACACCAAGAAAAATCAAGTTTAATCTCTGGATATCTTTTATTTGTATGGAAAGTGAATTAGTTCCTGTAGTACAGCAAAGACAACTGTCAAGTCTTCGTTCCAACGCTTTTCATCTACGTCATCTACAATTACAGACAAAACAACATAAACATGAACAACATCCAGAACCAGCTGCAAAGAAATAAGAATTAGTGAGTGTTTTTGTGTGTGTATATACCTTGGTGGAACAGTTGCTAGCAGTTGCTAGCAGAGCCTGGTGGAGTCTCAGTAC
Source organism: Oncorhynchus kisutch (assembly GCF_002021735.2). Lineage (NCBI taxonomy): Eukaryota > Metazoa > Chordata > Actinopteri > Salmoniformes > Salmonidae > Oncorhynchus > Oncorhynchus kisutch. Next base: position 4,953,711 of record NC_034189.2, on the reverse strand, counting down.
CCGGGATCTTCTGTCCAGTACTGGTCACACACCAACAGTAACCTACCAGAAAGACATGTTAATAACCTGTTAAATATATATTTACACATTTTACTGTAACACATTGAATTGGAGAATTTACTGTGTGCTTCTGTGTGTGTGCATGTTAACCTGTAGAGCCTGAACATTGCTCAGGGGTGTATTGTCCATCGTCGTCACAAGTGGGGATGAAGGATCCAATTGGGCCATGTGTCGCGGCATCTCTAGCACGCTCACAGCGGGTCTTGAGGTGGAAGATGCCATCTTGATAGACCGGTAACATACATTGTAATGTGGACATGACATAACATTGCTGGACAATGTATGGACATATGATACATTTCTGGACATACATTTTGGAAGCTTGGGCTGTCAATCTCAGTCTTATACATCAACATACATCTCTGGAATAAGAGGAGTCTCAGGTAGCCTAGCGGTTAGAGAGTTGGGCCAGTAACACAAAGGTTGCTAGTTTGAATCCCTGAGATGAGAAGTTGAAATATCTGTCTATGCCCTTGAGCCCTTGGGCACAACCTTAATTTATCTGGTGTCATGGCTGACCTTTTGAACCTGTCTCTTCTCTCTAGGGAGGTTCCCATTGCTTGGAAGACATCCACGGTTCGTCCTTTTTAATTCTTCTTCTTATTTTTTTTTTGCATTTTCCAATTAAGAACATTCAAAACAAAAGTGAAAAGATATTAGACAACGATAGGACAAAGTGACAGTAACAGACGAGCGTAACAAAAATAAAAAATAATTATAATTATATAAACAAACACACAATAAGAAAATAAAAAAATAAAAAAAATAACGAGACATTGGATCACCTGCCGTAGGCTACATATTATACGTTACGTGTGAAACATTATGTGAGGATTATATAGAGATTCAATCAATGAGATGTGGGGGGAGATTCTCCATATAGTCAATAAAAGGTTGCCATATTCTGTAAAATGTCTTTAACTTATTCCTCAAGCAGTAAGTGATTTTCTCCAAAGGGATACAACTATTAACTTCCGATAGCCACATTGCAACTGGCAGGGAGGAATCCAATTTCCATTTCAAGGCGATACATTTCTTGGCAATCGCTAGCAATATTTATGTTAGCTTTATAGTATGGCTTTGCCTAAGATTGGTGTTAGTAAAGTTACCCAGTAGACAGACCTCCGGGTCTAAAGGGAATGCAACCCCGTGAATTGAGGATATGGTATCTCATACCCCTTGCCAGAAACCGTGTAGTTTTGAACACTGCCAAGTGGAATGGAGGAATGTTCCTTCATCTGAGCCACATCTAAAACATAGGGAGGAGATATCTGGGTTGAACTTATGCAGTCTAGATGGGGTGATATAGAGCTGATGGAGGAAATTAAACTGGATCAGTCTGTATCTGGAGTTCAATGTGGATGTAACACCATCCCTGCATAGGTCACTCCATAGATCCTCATCAAGATCAATACCCAGATCTTTTTCCCATCTAAGTCGGGGTTTATCTAGCCCAGGCAGTGTTAGTCCTGACATAAGAGCATCGTATACACGGGAAATGGTCTTGAACAGTTGTTGGTCTGCGTGGCAGTGTTGTTCAATAGGTGACATCTTAGGTAGGTTCCATTGTCCATTGAGAGTCACCCTAATAAAGTTTCGTAGTTGTAGGTAGCTAAAGAAGTCCCTGTTAGGCAAGTGTTATTTCTGTTTCAGCTGATCAAAAGACATAAGAACTCCCTCCTCGTAACAATGTTCGAGAAGAGTGATCCCCTTATCAGACCATGGTCTAAAGTAACTATTCTGGAAAAACATAGGGATCAATCTATTGTTCCATAAAGGGGTTTTAGGGGAAAGGAATCCCCCTCGTCTGAACAGCTCATGCAGTTTGCACCATGTCAGGACAGAATGTATGATTAAAGGGTTGTCTGTGATGGTTTTTATAGATTTTCTGTCCCATTTGTAAAACAAATCTGCCCCAGTGTCATCATTTACCTAAAGCTTTTCAATGTTCAACCATGAGGGAGAGGGACCATTGTCAAACCTCTGAGCCAGAAACCTAGACTGTGCAGCCCAGTAGTACATTCTAAAATTGGGGAGGTTTAAGCCCCCTTGACTGTAATCAAGGGTCAGTTTATCCAGGCCAACCCTAGGGGTTTTGCCGTGCCAGATAAACCGTCTGGTCAGCTTGTCGAGAGAGGAAAAAAAAGCTGCGGGAACAGGGATAGGGAGAGATTGAAACAGATATAGAAACCTGGGCAGGACATTCATTTGAATTACATTGATTCTACCCAGTAGAGTGAGAGGTAAGTCCATCCATTTACAAAGGTCAACCTCCACCTTTTGCAACAAACTGGCCAGATTGAGTTTATAGAGGTTGTTCAGATTACCATCCACCATTATGCCCAAATATGTGAAGCCCATAGGCGACCATCTAAAAGGAAACTTGTGCTTGATGGTATGATGGTCAAAGACAGACAACGGTAAGATTTCGCTTTTATCAAAATTGACCTTATATCCAGAGAAAGAACTATAACACTGTAGTAGGATCTGCAAGTGAGAGAGGGAGTGTTCTGGGTTTGTTAGAAATAAGATAAGGTCGTCCGCAAAGAGTGATAATTTATGGGTATGGGGGCCCACCTCAAAGCCATGTATGTCAGGGCACGTTCCAATAGCCTCAGCCAACGGTTCGATGGCGAGGGCAAAGAGGTGGGGGCTAATTGGGCAACCTTTTCTGTTCCCCTTATAAAGAGGGAAAGAGGAGGAAGTAATCCCATTGGTAGCAATTCTAGCTTTAGGAGATTTGTAGAGTGATTTTATCAAATTTACAAACACGGTACCTAAACCAATCTTTTCCAAGACGCGAAAGAGGTATGACCATTCAACCCTATCAAAGGCCTTTTCAGCATCGAGGGAGACTGCGACACTAGGTATTTTGTTTTTGTTAGCAAGGTGAATTATATCAAAGAACCTTCTGAGATTATTGGAGGACAATCTATTAATTATGAAGCCAGTCTGATCTGGGTTGACCAACAGGGGAAGACATGACTCTAGTCTCTTAGATAGCATCTTGGTGACCAGTTTACAATCTGTGTTAAGGAGATTGGTCTATAGGAGGTGCACTTTAGCGGGTTTTTCCCTTTCTTGTGGATTACAGTAATCACTGCTTGAGAGAAGGACTCTGGAAAGCAGTTGTCTTCTCTGGCTTTTTTAAGTACCTCCATAAGGTAGGGGACCAACAGCTCCCTAAATTCTTCATAGAACTCTGGAGGGAAGCCATCCTCCCCAGGAGATTTATTAGAAGGTAAGGATTTAATGGCCTCCAACAATTCAGGAACTGAGAAGTGTTCACTCAGGCGCTCACTGTCTTCCCCTGACAGGCATGGGAGGTTGAGAGAGGAGAGAAAGGAGTTGATCTCTGATAGATCATCGCTTCATTGGGAAGTGTAGAGGTCTTCATAGTATTTCTTAAAAGTATCATTAATTTCAGTAGGGTCGAAAGATATCTCATTAGTAAGAGTTTCTATGGCATTAATTGTCCTCTTACTTTCCTCTGCTTTCAGTTGCCATGCCAATACTTTGTGAGCTTTCTCTCCAAGCTCATAATAACGCTGTTTTGATTTAGTGATGGCCCTCTCAGCTTGATATGTGTTCAGAATATTATATTGAAGTTTTTTATTTACCAAAAGCCTGTATAGATCTTTAGTCGGGCCTCTTTGGTAGGTTTTCTCTAGCTCGGAGATTTCAGATTCAAGGGCACTCAGTTCCGCACCGTGTTTTCTCTTCAGCCCTTTAGTATAGGAAATAATCTGTCCCCTCAGATAGGCCTTCAATGTGTCCCAAAGAATGAAGCTGTCAGGAGCAGAGGGTTTGTTTGTCAAAGTAAAAATATTGATCTGCTCAAAATTCAGGTTGCTTTAGGAGTGTAGAATTTAGTCTCCATCTATATGCTCCATTTACCTTGGTAGGAATGGAGATTGATAATACCAGAGGAGAACGGTCACTAAGAAATCTGGGGAGATACTCGACATCTAACACTCTATGAAACAGTTGTGTTGAAAGTAAAAAGTTATCTATGCGTGTGTGTGTCTTGTGTGGGTGTGAATAAAAAGAGTAGTCCCTATCCTGTGGGTGCAACTGTCTCCAGATGTATAGTAAATTGAGATCTTTCAAGACTGTCATGGTGAGCTTGCCGGCTTTGGTAAGAAGTGAGGGTTTATCAGAAGACCTATCAAGAACTGTATCTAAGCAAAAATTTAAATCTCCTCCAACCAGTAGCCATCCTGGTGGTGCTTGAGCAACCTGAAGGAAGACATTCTGAATAAACATATGGTCATCGAAGTTAGGAGCATAAATATTCAATAGGGTCCAAGACTCTGAAAACATATGCCCCTGCACCAAAACAAACCTGCCAGAGGGATCAGAGATGGTGTTGTTGACGCAGAAGGGGATGTGTCTACTTATCAAAACAAACCTGCCAGAGGGATCAGAGATGGTGTTGTTGACTCTGAAAACATATGCCCCTGCACCAAAACAAACCTGCCAGAGGGATCAGAGATGGTGTTGTTGACTCTGAAAACATATGCCCCTGCACCAAAACAAACCTGCCAGAGGGATCAGAGATGGTGTTGTTGATGCAGAAGGGGATGTGTCTACTTATCAAAATAAACCTGCCAGTGGGATCAGAGATGGTGTTGTTGACGCAGAAGGGGATGTGTCTACTTATCAAAACAAACCTGCCAGTGGGATCAGAGATGGTGTTGTTGATGCAGAAGGGGATGTGTCTACTTATCAAAACAAACCTGCCAGTGGGATCAGAGATGGTGTTGTTGACGCAGAAGGGGATGTGTCTACTTATCAAAACAAACCTGCCAGTGGGATCAGAGATGGTGTTGTTGACGCAGAAGGGGATGTGTCTACTTATCAAAACAAACCTGCCAGAGGGATCAGAGATGGTGTTGTTGACGCAGAAGGGGATGTGTCTACTTATCAAAACAAACCTGCCAGTGGGATCAGAGATGGTGTTGTTGATGCAGAAGGGGATGTGTCTACTTATCAAAACAAACCTGCCAGAGGGATCAGAGATGGTGTTGTTGACGCAGAAGGGGGATGTGTCTACTTATCAAAACAAACCTGCCAGAGGGATCAGAGATGGTGTTGTTGATGCAGAAGGGGATGTTTCTACTTATCAAAATTGCAGTTCCTCTTGCTTTGGAGTTAAAAGAGGATGCAAAAACTTCCCTCTTCAATTTCCTGTGTTCACTGGCTGTAAGATGTGTTTCTTGTAAAAACACAATGTCAGCCTTTAATTTCTTAAGGTATGTATAGACTCTTTTCCTTTTAATCGGGCTGTTAAGACCTTTTACGTTGAATGTGACATATTTTAGTGGATTAAGCATAGGTTGGGTTTCAAATATGTAACTGAATAGAAATCTCTCATATGCAGATAATTAGGAAATGTTTCAACTTTGGTTTGAGCACAAAAGTGACCTGTGTGTCTCTTTAGGAAGGAAACAATACACATAGAAAAAAGGATGAAAAAAATCATAAAAATCCCACCCACCCCGATAGACTAAAACCACAATCCCAACAATCAAACATGAATACACTTGTAGAGAAACGTTGCTGCTCGCTTTCCATCTTGCTCTTACTAGCTAAACCTTGGCGGAAACTAAAACCTGCGAGCTCTCTAAGTTGAAAACAAACGTTGTGAATAGATATTTATGGCTGAATATCTACTGCCCACGGTAAAGGGCTGCTTGAGTCTCTCAACATACATGAGGGGGAAAGCAGTGGGCCTAAGCCCACTTATTGCTTCGCCCAGTGGATATGGACTAAACCAAAATATACTCTCCTGTAAATGTAATAGAACTCACCCCGGAAAGATACGGTTAGTTGAAAATGTACAAATCAATTATAGTGACCGGGAGATACCAGCAGTTCAATCCGGATAAGAGAAAACAAACTAACTGCATTTTAACCCCCAGAGAGACCGTCGTGGCTCAGACGTTGCATCTTATCCCCCAGAGAGACCGTCCTGGCTCAGACGTTGCTCAGTTCTTTGAGAAAAGTGTGCACTTCTCCCGGTGTGTTGAAGAGATGGCTTCGGCCTTTGTACTGAACTTTCATCCGCGCAGGGTGGATGAGGTAGCCGGTGATGTTCTTCTCCTTCAGTGCTTTGGCGGCAGGTCTGAACTGCTTGCGGCGTCTGGCGAGATCCGCGCTCATATCTGGGAAAAGGCTGACCCTCTTTCCATCGATGGTGATGTCCCCTTTGGCTCTTGCGAGTTGCAGTATCTTCTCTCTGTCTTGGAAACGGAGGAACCTGATCAGGACAGGTCGTGGGGGCTCATCTGGCCGGGGTTCCGGCGCTGATGTTCTGTGGGCGCGTTAGATTTCCAGCGGCTTGGTGAAGTTGATTATGCCTAGGACCTCCGGGATCCATTGAGTGAAGAAACGGACCGGGTCACGGCCCTCGCTGTCCTCTTTCAATCCCACCACACGGATATTACTACGTCTACTCTACTCAGATGGTTCTCCATCTGATCTACCTTGTTTTTGAGGTAGGCATTGTCGTTTTGCAGTTGTATCAAGACCTGGTCGTGTCTAGCGATAGTATCTTCAACTATGCTAATGCGCAACTCTGCCTCAGTCGTTCTCAAAAGGAGATCATTCATGGAGGATTTCAGGTCGTCAATGGAAGAATGGAGTTCAGCCGATTTCTTATCAATTTTCAGAGAAAGACCTCTGTTACCATCCTGAATTTCCCGGAGGAGAGTAGCCAGCATGTCGGGCAGGCTCGCAATAGGCTGCTGAGAGCAACAGTCTGGAACTGTCGTCTGAGTTATGAGGGATAATGCTAATCTTGCTAGCTGTAGTGTTATCGTTTTCTTGGGAATAAACAACATTTTGGTCAGAGGTCCATGGCTCTTTGGGAAGGTAAGTACTTGACAATTTATCAGCCGATGTTAGAATATTGTTTCAACGTTGTTATTTAGGTAAAAATAGAATAACTTTGAAGAGCTCGGTTTGTCAACGTCTGCTCAGCTCCGCGGCATCACGTGCTCCCTTCTCGTCCTTTTTTTAAAGGGGGAGATCAAGCTGATCCTAACTGTTATAGGCCTATTTCTATTTTGCCCTGTTTATCAAAAGTTTTGAAAAACTTGTCAATAATCAACAGACTGGCTCTCTTGATGTCTATAGTGTTCTCTCTGGTATGCAGTCTGGTTTCCGCTCAGGTTATGCATGTGTCACTGCAACCTTAAAGGTCCTCAATAATGTCACCATTGCCCTTGATTCTAAGCAATACTGTGCTGATAGTTTTATTGACCTGGCCAAAGCTTTTGATACAGTACACCATTCCATTCTTGTGGGCCGGTGAAGGAGTATTGGTGTCTCTGAGGTGTCGTTGGCCTGGTTTGCTAACTACCTCTCTCAAAGAGTGCAGTGTATAATGTCAGAACATCTGCTGTGTCAGCCACTGCCTGTCACCAAGGGTGTACCCCAAGGCTCGATCCTAGGCCCCACACTCTTCTCAATTTACCTCAAACAACATAGCTCAGGCAGTAGGAAGCTCTCATCCATATATATGCAGATGATAGAGTCTTATACTCAGCTGGCCCCTCCCTGGATTTTGTGTTAAGTCACATTCTGTTAAAGGTCCCCAAAGCACACACATCCTTGGGTCGCTCGTCTTTTCAGTTTGTTGTCTCTCTTGTGTGTTTTGTCCTATATTGTTTATTTTGAATCCCTTTTGGTAGGAAATCATTGTAAATAAGAATTTGTTCTTCACTAAAGGTTAAACAGAGGCTGTCCTCTCTGAGGGTGTCCCAAGGAGAATGAGATGTACGAAGAAACATATTTCCTAATCACACCTGGGTATTAATACTTGTACTTGTGGGACAGATAAACACCCAGTAATGTTTATATTTATACAATTGTTGACTTAGTACAGTTGAAGTGGGAAGTTTACATACACCTTAGACAAATACATTTACACTCAGTTTTTCACAATTCCTGACATTTAATCAGAGTAAACATTCCCTGTTTTAGGTCAGTTAGGATCACCACTTTATTTTAAGAATGTAAAATGTCAGAATAATAGTAGAGAGAATGATTTATTTCAGCTTTTATTTCATCACATTCCCAGTGGGTCAGAAGTTTACATACACTCAATTAATATTTGGTAGCATTGCCTTTACATTGTTTAACTTGGGTCAAACGTTTCGGGTCGCCTTCTACAAGCTTCACACAATAAGTTGGGTGAATTTTGGCCCATTCCTCCTGACAGAGCTGTGGTAACTGAGTCAGGTTTGTAGGCCTCCTTGCTCGAACATGCTTTTTCAGTTCTGCCCACACATTTTCTATAGGATTGAGGTCAGGGCTTTGTGATGGCCACTCCAATACCTTGACTTTGTCCTTAAGCCATTTTGCCACAACTTTGGAAGTCTGCTTGGGGTCATTGTCCATTTGGAAGACCCATTTTCGACCAAGCTTTAACTTCCTGAATGATGTCTTGAGATGTTGCTTCAATATATGCACATCATTTTCCAACCTCATGCCATCTATTTTGTGAAGTACACCAGTCCTTCCTGCAGCAAAGCACCCCCACACATGATGCTGCCACCCCCGTGCTTCACGGTCGGGATGGTGTTCTCGGCTTGCAAGCCTCCCCCTTTTTCCTCCAAACATAACGATGGTCATTATGGCCAAACAGTTCTATTTTTGTTTCATCAGACCAGAGGACATTTCTCCAAAAAGTACAGTATTTGTCCCCATGCGCAGTTGCAAACCGTAGTCTGGCTTTTTAATGGTGGTTTTTGGAGCAGTGGCTTCTTCCTTGCTGAGCGGCCTTTCAGGTTATGTTGATAGAGGACTCGTTTTACTGTGGATATAGATACTTTTGTACCCGTTTCCTCCAGCATCTTCACAAGGTCCTTTGCTGTTGTTCTGGGATTGATTTGCACTTTTCGCACCAAAGTACTTTCATCTCTAGGAGACAGAACGTGTCTCCTTCCTGAGCATTATGATGGCTGCGTGGTCCCATGGTGTTTATACTTGCGTACTATTGTTTGTACAGATGAACCTGGTACCTTCAGGCATTTTGAAATTGCTCCCAAGGATGAACCAGACTTGTCTTGGCTGATTCATTTTGATTTTCCCATGATGTCAAGCAAAGAGGCACTGAGTTTGAAGGTAGGCATTGAAATACATCCACAGGTACACCTCCAATTGACTCAAATGATGCCAATGAGCCCATCAGAAGCTTCTAAAGCCATGACATCATTTTCTGGAATTTTCCAAGCTGTTTAAAGGCACAGTCAACGTAGTGTATGTAAATTTCTGACCCACTGGAATTGTGATACAGTGGATTATAAGTGAAATAATCTGTCTGTTAACAATTGTTGGAAAAATGACCTGTGTCATGCACAAAGTAGATGTCCTAACCGACCTGCCAAAACGCTAGTTTGTTAACAATACATTTGTGGAGTGGTTGAAAAACGTATGTAACTGTCTGTAAACTTCAGACTTCAACTGTCAGTGTGAGGTGTGTCACTCTTACCTATGGGAACAAAGGTGTCTCCCAGAGCAAAAGCAGTGCTGACAAGCAGAATGATGGTCAATGTCACCATGGTGATAGTCTGGAGAGAGAGAGATGAGCATTTTAATCAGCTGTGATTGTACTGGATTACTCCAAATCACTGGGATGGCTGGGGTACTAGAGGAGAGGATAGGAGACCCTGTGTTAAGTACATAACCTACTGTATAGCTGGGGGTACTAGAGGAGAGGAGACCCTGTGTTAAGTACATAACCAACTGTATAGCTGGGGGTACTAGAGGAGAGGAGACCCTGTGTTAAGTACATAACCTACTGTATAGCTGGGGGTACTACATAACCTACTGTATAGCTGGGGGTACTAGAGGAGAGGAGACCCTGTGTTAAGTACATAACCTACTGTATAGCTGGGGGTACTGGAGGAGAGGAGACCCTGTGTTAAGTACATAACCTACTGTATGGCTGGGGGTACTGGAGGAGAGGAGAGGAGACCCTGTGTTAAGTACATAACCTACTGTATAGCTGGGGGTACTGGAGGAGAGGAGACCCTGTGTTAAGTACATAACCTACTGTATAGCTGGGGGTACTGGAGGAGAGGAGACCCTGTGTTAAGTACATAACCTACTGTATAGCTGGGGGTACTGGAGGAGAGGAGAGGAGACCCTGTGTTAAGTACATAACCTACAGAATAGCTGGGGGTACTGGAGGAGAGGAGACCCTGTGTTAAGTACATAACCTACTGTATAGCTGGGGGTACTAGAGGATATGAAACCCTGTGTTAAGTACATAACCTACTGTATAGCTGGGGGTACTGGAGGATAGGAGACCCTGTGTTAAGTACATAACCTACTGTATAGCTGGGGGTACTGGAGGAGAGTGTCACATTGTTATAAAGGAGACAGGAATGCGTAATAGGGTTTTTTATTTTCCCAAATTACAGTGTGCCATGTAAAGGCACGGGGGGACGAAGACCAAGCAAACACATATACAAAACACAGGGCTGAAACCCATTCAAAAGAGCCAGGAGTACCTCGAATAAATGCACAGGACGAGACCCGAAAACACAAGCACACAATGATACAACACGGGACGAGACCCCTAATCATCTATGCACAATACAAGTGGCAAGAAAGCCAAAACAACAAGGCACAGGTACTCACACGACCAACGGACATTGGAACATGGATGCTTCCCAAATGGCTTCTTATCCCCTATGTAGTGCACTACTTTGGAACAGGGCCCACAGTGAACTAAATAGAGAATAGCTCATGGCCACAAAGGTAATATGGACCCTTGTCTAAAGTAGGTCACTACGTAGGGAATGGGAGGTCAGTTGGGACATAGACAGGTATTAGATGAACAGATGTTGAATTCTCACCTTCTGAAGTCTTCAGTTGTAGCTTCACTTCTTCAAAGGTCTTCACTGGGTCTCTCTCTGTCCTGCCTGTGAGTTGAGTTCTACCTCTCTATCAACTCCTTTTTAAGGACCCGTCCAGTCAGACCCCTCCCTCTATTTTGTCAAAATTTCTCTCCCTCGCTCTCTCTCTCTACCTCTCTCTCTCTCTCTCTCTCTCTCCCTCGCTCTCTCTCTCTACCTCTCTCTCTCTCTCTCTCTCTCTACCTCTCTCTCTCTCTCTCTCTCTCTCTCTCTCTCTACCTCTCTCTCCCTCTCGCTCTCTCTACCTCTCTCTACCTCTCTCTTTCTCTCTCTACCTCTCTCCCTCTCGCTCTCTCTACCTCTCTCTCTCTCTCTCTCGCTCTCTCTCTCTCTCTCTCTCTCTCTACCTCTCTCTACCTCTCTCTCTCTCTCTCTCTCTCTCTCTACCTCTCTCTCTCTCTCTCTCTCTCTATCTCTCTCTCTCTCTCTCTCTACCTCTCTCTACCTCTCTCTACCTCTCTCTCTCTCATCCTTCAACCCTCCACATACTTTCTGTCCAGCCCAAACCCTGCTGGACCTGTCTGACATCTACCTGTTTGACAGGGTTGGGGTCAATTCAAAGTGAAGGTATTCAACTTGGGTCACAATATTGTTATGAAGAGACTTAATTCTACCTAATTGAAGCTGATGAAGATGTAGTCTGAAGTGCATTACAATGTCTTGGAAACAAAATGCTATTTCAGAAGGACATAAATAATGAGCAGGAAAACCTTTTGTCATCGTTGTGATGTCACCAGATAGACTTTAGATGCAGCATCACTTTAACTATAAGTTCTGGAATGTTAAATTCATTTGAATTAACTGCTGTCTGTCTAATTGATATTTTGCCCCAGAATGTTGGGCAACTGATCGTAGCAACTGACGTAGCAACTGTCGTCAAGTCCAACACCTTGGACAAGCTCATGAAACATGAAATCCATTGAAAGGATTACAAAAAAGGTAGAGTTTTCATTAAAAAACGAATAGTTTAAATTGCTAAATATTTTAACAGTGCACCAGGGATACTTGCTACTGTGATTCCTGTGATTCCTTCCTGGAGTTTTTTCAAATACAAAATTATTATTTTGTTATATTGTTTGCTGGTTCAGCTGGTTAGCGAGCTCTGTCTCATTGACAAACCAATGTTGCTAATGGCCAGCTATCTATCCTGTTAATATAACTTGTTTTGTTAGCTAGGTAATGTTAGCTAGGTATGTTAGCCATGTTATGAGCACCAGCTAGTTAGCTCCAAAAGTGGTTGGTAACTTTTGGCTGCATGCCGACAGTGCATTCAGAGCCATTCATTTAAATAATCGACTTTTATTTTTTTCCAGAGTTTCCTGGTCTTTGCATTAACAAGATATTCATTTCCAGCATCTTTCAGACCATTGAAAATGCAAAAAAAAGATAGGAGGACAGGCACAGCCTGCCCCACCGCTACCAATGATTCTCAGCTAGCGGTGGCTAATGTTAGCAGAAGTTTGTAGTGGGTTTTTACATAATCGTAGTGCAAAAGTATTGCACAAAAAATACCATAAACCACATAATCTCAGTGTGAGTTAATTTAAAACAGTCTGCAAGATGAGAGGAGAGGTGATAGATCAATGTCTTAAGGCTAAAGTATTGGAAGAGAGATATGCCGTAGGACCAGCAGCATTCCTTTGTGAGGAGGGGAGAGGGTGGGAGAGGGTAAATAGCTAGCGTGCCTTTTCTTTGCGAGGGTCAAGCCTCTCTTTCACCAAACCTTGTCATCAAGGTGACTTTCTGTATTTCTGGAAGAACAGGACAATGGAATAGATGGATGGGGTATGTCCCAAATAGAACCCTGTTCCTTACATAGTGGACAAGTTGTGACCCAATAGGCCCTGGTCAAAAGCAGTGTACTATGTTGGGAATGTCTTGAAATAGGTTTATGTGTAAGATGGTTCTTATGGTACCCCTGTAGCAAAATATGTTGTCTTAAAAAGTGTGTGTATCTTGGTGAAACAGTTGATCTTGGTGGAGTATTAGTACCCCAGATCTTCTGTCCAGTACTGGCCATGGCAGAATACTGACATTCCTGTATTGCAGGAAATCACACTCGTTCTGTGCAGTATGGCTGGTGGCTTTGTCAAGCTGGAGGGTAGTTAGGATGAGCCTGCAGGAAGGGTACTACATGAGGGAGGAGGATGTTCTCCCTGTTCTTCCACTTTAAGATGACATATTATCACCATGGTCTGCACCAAGGTATCACTATGGTCTGCACCAAGGTATCATCATGGTCTGCACCAAGGTATCATCATGGTCTGCACCAAGTTATCATCATGGTCTGCACCAAGGTATCATCATGGTCTGCACCAAGGTATCATCATGGTCTGCACCAAGGTATCATCATGGTCTGCACCAAGTTATCATCATGGTCTGCACCAAGGTATCATCATGGTCTGCACCAAGGTATCATCATGGTCTGCACCAAGGTATAAACATGGTCTGCACCAAGGTATAATCATGGTCTGCACCAAGGTATCACCATGGTCTGCACCAAGGTATCACCATGTAAGGGAATACCCCCCTGAATTGGACAAAAATGAATGGAAAGTCATTGGCATCGGACAAACCATATACACATTGTCCAATAGCACCCAATTCGGCGTTGATTCATCCAAAGTGTATTGCAAATGCCATATGGCAATTGCCAGTTGTAACACTTTAAAAATCCAACAGGTGGCGAATCCGCTCCACCTTGGTTTTTCATATTGGAAATGTAACCCAAGTCAACATCCAAAAGCTTTTTTTTGTAAAAATCGTATCACCCCTTAAAAAAGTGCTTTCTGGACCGTTTTTCGAAATTCTTTCGAATTTTGTGTCAATTACACACGTATAAGAACTGTATCAACATACTTTAGTCGTATTTTATTATCATTTTTTTATTTTTTTATTATTTTACTTGTGCATAAGGCATATGTTTTGTCCATTTACAATATGATTTCATATGAGGTCAAAAGTCGAAAATGTGAACTTTAAAAAAAAAACTTATCACCCTCGTAAAAAAGTGCTTTCTGGACCGTTTTTCGAAATTGTTTTGATTTTATGTCAATTAATCATGTGTAAGAACTGTATGAATATGCTTTTGTAAAATTGTATTATCATAATTTTTTTTTCTTGTGCATAAGTAATATGATTTGTCCATTTGCAATATGATTTCATAGGAAGTCAAAAGTCAAAGTCAAAAGTCACTTTTTTGGGGGCCAAATGCCATAAGAAATTTGACATGCTCAAAAATCCTGCAGAAATGCAAAATTGACTGGCGGGCAGTGATAGTTGTTCCTTTCCATCACTCGTTGTGTTGATTTCATCATGTCCATTTGGTGATGTTTTTTTCACTATAGAATCATATTGCAAATGCACGTGCATTTGCAATATGTTTCAATGGGCATTTACCATCACGAATTTGGCATGCTCAAAAATCCTGCAGAAATGCAAAATTGACTGGCCAGATGAACTCGGGATGGCCGGGCAGTGATAGTTGTTCCTTTCCATCACTTGTTGTGTTGATTTCATCATGTCCATTTGGTGATGTTTTTTTCACTATAGAATCATATTGCAAATGCACGTGCATTTGCAATATGTTTCAATGGGCATTTACCATCACGAATTTGGCATGCTCAAAAATCCTGCAGAAATGCAAAATTGACTGGCCAGATGAACTCGGGATGGCCGGGCAGTGATAGTTGTTCCTTTCCATCACTCGTTGTGTTAACTTCATCATGTCCATTTGGTGATGTTGTTTCACTATAGAATCATATTGCAAATGCACGTGCATTTGCAATATGTTTCAATGGGCATTTACCATAAGAAATTTGACATGCTCAAAAATCCTGCAGAAATGCAAAATTGACTGGCCAGATGAACACAGGATGGCCTGGCAGTGATAGTTGTTCCTTTCCATCACTCGTTGTGTTGATTTCATCATGTCCATTTGTTTATGTTTTCTCACTTTAGCAAAGTCACTGTGCATTTGCAATATGGTTCAATGGGCATGTACCATCACGAATTTGTCATGCTATAAAATCCTGCAGGAATGCAAAATTGACTGGCCAGATGAACACAGGATGGCCTGGCAGTGATAGTTGTTCCTTTCCATCACTCGTTGTGTTGATTTCATCATGTCCATTTGGTGATGTTTTTTTCACTATAGAATCATATTGCAAATGCACGTGCATTGTTGTGCAACTGGTGATTGAAAATAGGCACCTGGTAACCCAAAAATAAAAAAATATGGTTGTAAATGCATTTACCGGGACTCCTATTGTCCGTGCCCGCTATGGGAGTACCCTACTACGGCCCTCTATCTATGGGGGCCGTCCTGAGTGCATTATGGACCGTTTAAAATATTCTGATGGATACGCATTGTTGTGCAACTGGTGATCGAAAATAGGCACCTGGTAACCCAAAAATAAAGATATGGTTGTAAATGCATTTACCTGTCATTCTGATATTAATGCCCGCTATTGGAACACAGGATGGCCGGGCAGTGACAGTTGTTCCTTTCCATCACTCGTTGTGTTGATTTCATCATGTCCATTTGGTGATGTTTTTTCACTATAGAATCATATTGCAAGTGCACGTGCATTTGCAATATGGTTCAATGGGCATTTACCTTAAGAAATTTGACATGCTCAAAAAACCTGCAGAAATGCAAAATTGACTGGCCAGATGAACTCGGGATGGCCTGGCAGTGATAGTTGCTCCTTTCCATCGCTCGTTGTGTTGACTTCATCATGCCCATTTTGTGATGTTTTTTCACTGTTGAATCATATTGCAAGTGCACATGCATTTGCAATATGGTTCAATGGGCATTTACCATAAGAAATTTGACATGCTCAAAAATCCTGCAGAAATGCAAAATTGACTGGCCAGATGAACTCGGGATGGCCGGGCATTGATAGTGGATCTTCTCCATCGCTCGTTGTGTTGATTTCATTATGTCCATTTGTTTACGTTTTCTCACTTTTGCAAAGTCACTGTGCATTTGCAATATGGTTCAATGGGCATTTACCATCACGATTTTGTCATGCTATAAAAATCCTGTAGGAATGCGAAATTGACTGGCCCGATGAACTCGGGATGGCTGGGCAGTGATTCTGGTTCATCTCAATCGCTCGTTAGGGTTGATTTCAGAATGTCACTTAGATATCATTCTGACACCAAACTGATACAAACTGACACCAAACCCACTTTTTCCAACTCGTTTAGTAGCCAACTATCACATACTTCAGAGCTGGCCCAAAATTCACAACGCCTTTGGTTCAAACCATAAAAAAAACATAAAACACGTAGTTACATTCTAGCTGCGGGTCCATTTCTTATGTTATGTATAGGCCTAGCTGAGGCGACCCCGAATCCCAAGTTTCGTCTCGATCGGTCATTTGGTGTCCGAGCAAAACCCTAATTGGTGCTGAAAATCCACTTTTTTCCATGACTTGCTATGGGGTCCTTAAATGAGCTATCGGACAGAAACGTTGGGGTCTGTATATATGGGCCGAGACGGTCGCAATGCACCTAGTCTTGCGACTCTGGAACATTTCTAAATGTCGTCATTTTCGTGATGCAAAAATGAATTGAAGTCATTGCAAATGTACGAGGCTGTTTCTCGGTCCGAGAACCTTGTAGAGCCACGTAACTCACCATGCACCATCGACCTGAGGTCTAGAACAGGTTTCTAAAGTTTCGGAACTCTAGGTCTGACGGTTCTTTTTTAGCTCGAACAAAGCTAACTATTGCAGGCACTGTCTGTCTCTACGCACCCCAATACGTCCCTCCTTCCAAGTTGTGTGTCTGTGTGATTTAGTTTTCCTTTGAAATTGTATGGGAAAAATGACTGATTTACAGTTCATGGGGGTTGCCTAATCACATATATGGAGTTTTGGAAAGATCTGACTTTTTTAACCCCTCGAAACAGCCATTGAGACACCAATTATGGCACTTCCGGTTGGCACAGGAAGCTATAAGTCAACACACATCCTCATTGGGGTATGCTTTTACAGAATCCTGAGTTTTAAGTCTTTACGTTAAGAACTGACTGATTTACACAGGGTTGAATGCACTATTTCTATCAAACTGCAGGCAGGGTATGGATATACACTTTTAGGGGGATTTTAACCACTTCCGGTTGGTCCAGGAAGCTTAGAATCAACACAGGTAGACCTCATAGTGGCCTGATGGACTGTTACCGAATACAGGATCATACGGCATTCATAACCCATATAGGCTTCAGGTTGAATTTAGGGGTGCAGGCAATGTATTCCTATGGGGAGAAAAGTCAATGCAAACTGTTTGATGTAAACACCTTATTTTAACTGTTAAGGGTTAATGCCACACGGTCAAGGTTAGGCTTGCACGGATCGGAAGGACCTTAGGAACGTACCTGAGGTCAAATTGTGCTTCTCACCCTAACGGTTCTCTCACTGTCACCCAAAAGCAAATGACATTGTGGGGCAGGCTTCATTTTGGGCCTACTTTTCTTATGGTCGCTGCACTTAGACCGAGCAAGCTACGGTCAAGCGGGATATCTCGTTGAACTCGGCACGGCATAGGGATTATGGTAATGCCATTGCCTGCTCTCTGTGTCTTTAAGCACCGCACTTTGTCACCCCATCCTTGCTGTGTGTGTGTGTGAGAGCTTTTCTTTGACATCTGTTGGGAGAAATGACTGACTTACAGTTTATGGGGGTTGCCTAATCACACATATGAAGTTTTGAAAAGATCTGACCTTTTTAACCCTTGGAAAATGCCACTGTGACACCATTTAAGGCACTTCCGGTTGGCACAGGAAGCTATAAATAAACTCATATCCTGATTGGGGTATGCCTTTACAGAATCCTGAGTTTTAAGACTTCACGTTAAGAACTGAGTTATTTACGGAGGGTTTAGTGAGTGTGTGTTATTTCAGAAAATCATAGAAAATCACAGAAATCTCGCAGAGCTCCGCAGCACACTTTAAAAAGATTTGTATGAACACCCTGCAACTGGATCTGTAACTGTTGAAAAAAAAATACTATATTTGAACATCATCAATCTGTCATTGTACGATTTCTCTTAAATGACGATAGATAAATGGCTGGTTCTTTTTTTATTGACACCGGAGGCTCCTTGACTTTGACGTAAAGTGGAAAAATAATTTCTCTATTTTCATTTTGGACCTTTAATCCCAAAGAAATGGCCATAACTCAAAAACCGTTGAGGCCTAGACGCCTGCTACCAAGGTATCACCATGGTCTGCACCAAGGTATCACCATGGTCTGCACCAAGGTATCATCATGGTCTGCACCAAGGTATCACCATGGTCTGCACCAAGGTATCACCATGGTCTGCACCAAGGTATCATCATGGTCTGCACCAAGGTATCATCATGGTCTGCACCAAGGTATCATCATGGTCTGCACCAAGGTATCATCATGGTCTGCCACCAAGGTATCATCATGGTCTGCACCAAGGCATCACCATGGTCTGCACCAAGGTATCATCATGGTCTGCACCAAGGTATCATCATGGTCTGCACCAAGGTATCATCATGGTCTGCACCAAGGTATCATCATGGTCCGTGCCATGGTGGAACTGCATTGTATGTCTGAAATAATTGGATGGTGAAACTTGCATCGAGCCTACCAGAAGAGCAAGGTGAAGCATTTCCGGCATTTTTGAAAGTCAAAATAAACCTTGTCCTGCAAAACAACTATTTGTATATGATTATTAAAAAAATGCATTCAGTGGGCATAATTGAACTCCCAATTACGTTCTGGACACGCCCCTTTCCTGCTAACTCACCACACCTGAACTCACTCTGCTAATCATCAATTCCTCTTCCATTCTTCTGGTATATAAGCACCTTGTTCTACTTGGGTTTGTTCAGCATTTGTGGTGTCCCAGTTCCTTTATTGTTCCTGTTGTTATTGGCTAAAGTAAGTGCCTGCTATTGTATCTTTTCTAGGGTTTTAACTTCCTGCACTGGGGTGTAATATCCTGTTCATCCTAGCATGTGTATTGTTATGGTGTAGCTGGCCCAGTATTAGACCTTTAATTTAACTGTAAGGGAAGTGTTACAGCTAGTGAGATGAGACATGGTATAATGATGGTTCCTGCCTGCAGAATGTGTCTTACTTCTATAATCCTGTAGACTGTTCTGATTGGTTGCACTGCGTCTCAGTGAACAAGAAACTATGAAATGCTGTTTTTACTTCCCCCACTCCCCATCAACTTTAAATGGATTCCATGTTGTGCTCAGCTGTTTAGCTAATCACCCTCTCAATATGGGCACCATGCTGGGCCAGACTGGAAGTAGGGGAAACATGGACGTGCAAGGCCAGAACAAAACATTGGCCGCCATATTTGGATGGGCCTTGTCTAAACTAGATTTAGTTATTGATCAGTGCTGTAAATGGTGCTTTATCAGAACCATCTAGTGTATTATGGCTGGATCTTCAGAGGTGGGACCCCATGCTGCTAGCAGGTACCTTATTGAACCATGTCATCTACTAGCAAGCTTTTGCTGTGGAATGTCCTTAGACCTTGCTTCATTAATTAATAGGTCTAATATTGGGCTGTGGTGTATTCCCTCCAGCACGACAACATCCTATCACAGCCTTTCCTGGTGGCCATTTAACCTTGTTACAAGCCACTACTCCTTACCTGCCGGTGTTACAAGCCACTGAGCCTTACCTGCTGGTGTTACAAGCCACTAAGCCTTACCTACTGGTGTTACAAGCCACTGAGCCTTACCTGCTGGTGTTACAAGCCACTGAGCCTTACCTACTGGTGTTACAAGCCACTGAGCCTTACCTGCTGGTGTTACAAGCCACTGAGCCTTACCTGCTGGTGTTACAAGCCACTGAGCCTTACCTGCTGGTGTTACAAGCCACTGAGCCTTACCTGCTGGTGTTACTAGCCACTGAGCCTTACCTGCTGGTGTTACAAGCCACTGAGCCTTACCTACTGGTGTTACAAGCCACTGAGCCTTACCTACTGGTGTTACAAGCCACTGAGCCTTACCTGCTGGTGTTACAAGCCACTGAGCCTTACCTGCTGGTGTTACAAGCCACTGAGCCTTACCTGCTGGTGTTACAAGCCACTGAGCCTTACCTACTGGTGTTACAAGCCACTGAGCCTTACCTGCTGGTGTTACAAGCCACTGAGCCTTACCTGCTGGTGTTACAAGCCACTGAGCCTTACCTGCTGGTGTTACAAGCCACTGAGCCTTACCTGCCAGCATTTATACTTTGCTTTTATTTTTGTTGGAAAGTAAAAGAAGCAGAATTGAACTTTGTTCAATCATAATGTTTGTTTTCTGACAGATTTGGCCATAACCAAACATGAGTGACACTTCTACATTTGGGAATTATTACTTCTGTCTGAGTGGAGAGAAATACCTGCCCAGAAATTCTCCTCAGCCCTGTTTAGGGAATAGGTTGGCATTTAGGAAAGCAGACATATTCCTGTTCTAATCTACTGTATGTGGAGTTGAATCTGTGGTTTTGATGGCTTCACTCTGTTTCTCTCAGGAGACTCCATGACCATGTTGACCAGTCTTCTGCTTCTCAGTGCTGCCTTTGCTCTGGGAGATGCACGTAAGAGTCCACTTTTCTTGACTCGTTCTGTATTTTTCTCGTAGCAGACATTACTGATTGACCTACAAACAATATTGTAGCTGTGATTTGTAGTTCTCTCTCCACTAGCCTTTAAAGCCACATGTAACTTCTCCTTACAGAGTCATTGATGGAAGAAGACTTATGTCCTTCCGGTTGGACCAAATATGGATCACGCTGCTTAATGTTTGTAAAGACTACAAGGAGCTGGCCTGAAGCAGAGGTATCACCCTTACCATCTACTGTGAATTTGAAGGGGGAAGTGTAGTTGAAATTAGCTCTTTGACATTACCTTAAAGGTGATACTTTCTTAAACTGTAACACATGACTGATGTGAAATACTGAACTTCCCTTTAAGATGGGAATTTTCTATACATTTTGAATATTTAATGTGGAGTCGTGCCTCCTGTATACTGGAACCCACAGGACATGGCTTAAGACTGAGATAAACTAGTATCTTTAAGAGTTTAAAAAGGAATTAGTTGCGCTGGTCAATATTTGGTTGAGAGTCCAGAAGACAAATTCTCAGCAAGGCTGACTGACTAATACATGAAATGTCTTTGTTCCCATCTACTGCTTGGCTGTTACTGTAGATAATAATTTTCTTAACTGACTTGCCTAGTTAAATTAATACTTTCTTCTCTAGCGGTACTGTGTGTCCCTTGGTGATCAACTGGTGTCTGTACCCAACGTTGTGAAGTACCTTGGCGCAAACCTGGCATCTGTGCACAGCTCCGAGGAGGACCAGTTTCTACAGGCGTTGGTCTTGGTCAAGACTGTTGATTTCCCTCCTACCTGGATTGGAGGATGTTATTCGGTTGAGGTGGGACCATTAAGCCTACAGTGATATATAGAGCCATTATTGCAAGGAACGCCGTTCCATCGCGTATTGCTCAAGTGAACAGCAAATCTGGTTAAAAACGGGAGATGTGGCATGTAGGCTACCTGTAATTTGTTCATGTAGTTCTGTCTAATGTTCTAATGTCATTTTGTGTGGACCCCAGGAAGAGGAGCTGCTGCTTTTTAACAGCTATTGTAATGGTTTCCATATAAAATATAAAGAGTTGCCAGGCAACGGGTAGCCTCGCAGTTGGCCAATAAAGGCTTGTTTGAATCCCAGAGCTCACTCCGTGAAATCTGATGTGCCCTTGAGCAACGCCCTTAATCCTAATTGACCCTGTAGGTCATTCTAGATGAATCTGCTAAATTATTTTACTGTCAACTTCCGGAGGCCTTTATACTCATGTAAAATGTTTCTAGGTAAGTATAAATTTGATCAAAGTAATCTCTTCCATTCAGTCTTGTAACCATGTGTATGGGGTTTCTAGCTTCAAAAGTTGTAGACTTACTATAGTCTTTGAAAGGCATCGGTATGACTGCAAATGTGAGGAGTAGACTGTAGGTTCTTTACACAAGCAACAGTCCCAGTCAGTGGGTTTTGAAGTAGTGGTAGCTTAAACTGTTTGGTTGCAGGTGGTAGAGGAAGGACTACATTTAGTCTATATTCTCAAACCCCACTTCCCCCCCTCAGGACAGGCGGTGGTTCTGGAGTGATGGCTCCGACTTTGATCACCAGAACTGGGCTAAAGGAAGGCCTGGTGCTGGTGCCAGAGAGTCTTGTGTTCATATCAACTTTGGAGGTACAGTAAACTCAGTATCAGTCATCAAATTAAACTTATTCCTAGTTAATTTAACTTTCCTGCTGTGTACAGCTGAATATTCTGGTTTTGTCTTCAGGTCAACAGCGCTGGGACAATGCATTATGTGAAAGGAGCTTGCCCTCTGTGTGCTCCCTGAGGCTCCTGCCGCTTCGCCAGAGTATCCATTAAAAGCAGCAATGCTATTCCGTAGTGTCTTTGTCCTTAATGCTTCATGGGAAGCTCTGTTGCTGTTAAATGAAGTCTCAGTTACTACACAAATGTTGAGGAATTGTTTGCAGCCAATAAAATGTGGACAATATTTTTTGTCTCATGAGTTATTGACTATGAATCATATTGCCAAAGTTGTCCCATGTTTTGAGATCTTTCTAAAAGGTATTTGTCAAATAGACATTTAAGTACAAAACCGGTGTTAACACTTCACCTGAAACTCTGCATCATAACACATGTTGTAGTTGGTACTCTTTCTTCCCCTGTGGGACTCAAACCCACAACCTTTATGTTGCAAGTGCCATGCTGGACTGTGCCACCAGGACATAACTGTCATTGTGCTATACTTTATGTAAATGTAGACCTGTGAAGTGACGCAGTATGTTTAGGATACTGAAGACATGTTTAACTTCTAATGCCTGCAGGGGCAGTATTGAGTAGCTTGGATGAAAAGGAGCCCATTGTAAACAGCCAGCTTCTCAGTCTCAGCTGCTAATATATGCATATTAGTATTGGATAGAAAACATTCAAGTTCCCAAAACTGTCAAAATATTGTCTGTGTATAACAACTGATATTGCAGGTGAAACCCTGAGGAATATCAAACCAGGAAGTGGCTTCTATTTTATCTGCATGTTCCATAGCCTCCCTTTGCGCCACTTAAAGGGATATCAACCAGATTCCTTTTCCTATCGCTTCCTCAAGTTGTCAAGTCTTCAACCAGTTTCAGGGTTTTATTTTGAGGAATGAGCCAGAACAATAACATCTGTCAAGTGTTCGCATGAGTTCTGCTCGCGCAACAGATTTTTGCGAAGCCATTGCCGTTCCTTCTCCTACTGAACAAGACCGTTGCGGTTGATATTATCGATTTATATATTTTATCCTGAGGAGTGATTATAAATGTTTCTATGGCCAAACAGTTCTATATCATCAGACCAGAGGACATTTCTCCAAAAAGTACAGTATTTGTCCCCATGTGCAGTTGCAAACCGTAGTCTGGCTTTTTTATGGCCGTTTTTGGAGCCGTGGCTTCTTCCTTGCTGAGCAGCCTTTCATGTTATGTCGATGTAGGACTCGTTTTACTGTGGATATAGATACTTTTGTACCCCGTTTCCTCCAGCATCTTCACAATGTCCTTTGCTGTTGTTCTGGGATTGATTTGCACTTTTCGCACCAAAGTACTTTCATCTCTAGGAGACAACGTGTCTCCTTCCTGAGCATTATGATGGCTGCGTGGTCCCATGGTGTTTATACTTGCGTACTATTGTTTGTACAGATGAACCTGGTACCTTCAGGCATTTTGAAATTGCTCCCAAGGATGAACCAGACTTGTCTTGGCTGATTTAATTTGATTTTCCCATGATGTCAAGCAAAGAGGCACTGAGTTTGAAGGTAGGCCTTGAAATACATCCACAGGTACACCTCCAATTGACTCAAATGATGCCAATGAGCCCATCAGAAGCTTCTAAAGCCATGACATCATTTTCTGGAATTTTCCAAGCTGTTTAAAGGCACTGGAATTGTGATACAGTGGATTATAAGTGAAATAATCTGTCTGTTAACAATTGTTGGAAAAATGACCTGTGTCATGCACAAAGTAGATGTCCTAACCGACTTGCCAAAACGATAGTTTGTTAACAATACATTTGTGGAGTGGTTGAAAAACGTATGTAACTGTCTGTAAACTTCATACTTCAACTGTCAGTGTGAGGTGTGTCACTCTTACCTATGGGAACAAAGGTGTCTCCCAGAGCAAAAGCTGTGCTGACAAGCAGAATGATGGTCAATGTCACCATGGTGATAGTCTGGAGAGAGAGAGATGAGCATTTTAATCAGCTGTGATTGTACTGGATTACTCCAAATCACTGGGATGGCTGGGGGTCCTAGAGGAGAGGAGACCCTGTGTTAAGTACATAACCTACTGTATAGCTGGGGGTACTAGAGGAGAGGAGACCCTGTGTTAAGTACATAACCTACTGTATAGCTGGGGGTACTGGAGGAGAGGAGACCCTGTGTTAAGTACATAACCTACTGTATAGCTGGAGGTACTAGAGGAGAGGAGACCCTGTGTTAAGTACATAACCTACTGTATAGCTGGGGGTACTGGAGGAGAGGAGACCCTGTTATAAAGGAGACAGGAATGTGTAATAGGGTTTTTTATTTTCCCAAATTACAGTGTGCCATGTAAAGGCACGGGGACGAAGACCAAGCAAACACATATACAAAACACAGGGCTGAAACCCATTCAAAAGAGCCAGGAGTACCTCGAATAAATACACAGGAGGAGACCCGAAAACACTAGCACACAATGATACAACACGGGACGAGACCCCTAATCATCTATGCACAATACAAGAGGCACGAAAGCCAAAACAACAAGGCACAGGTACTCACACGACCAACGGACATTGGAACATGGATGCTTCCCAAATGACTTCTTATCCCCTATGTAGTGCACTACTTTGGACCAGGGCCCACAGTGAACTAAATAGAGAATAGCTCATGTCCACAATGGTAATATGGACCATTGTCTAAAGTAGCTCACTACATAGGGAATGGGAGGTCAGTTCAGACATAGACAAGTATTAGATGAACAGATGTTGAAATCTCACCTTCTGATGTCTTCAGTTGTAGCTTCACTTCTTCAAAGGTCTTCACTGGGTCTCTCTCTGTCCTGCCTGTGAGTTGAGTTCTACCTCTCTCTCAACTCCTTTTTAAGGACCCGTCCAGTCAGACACCTCCCTCTATTTTGTCAAAAATCTCTGTGTCTCTGTCTCTCTGTCTCCCTCTCTCTCTCTCTCTCTGTGTCTCTCTCTCTCTCTGTGTCTCTCTGTCTCTCTATCTCTCTGTCTCTCTCTCTCTGTGTCTCTCTCTCTCTCCCCTCTCTCTCTCTCTCTCTCTCTCTCTAACTCTCTCTACCTCTCTCTCTCTCTCTACCTCTCTCTCTCTCGCTCTCTCTCTACCTCTCTCTCTCTCTCTCTCTCTCTCTCTCTACCGCTCTCTCTCTCTCTCTCTACCGCTCTCTCTCTCTCTCTCTCTCTCTCGCTATCATCCTTCAATTCTCCATACTTTCTGACATCTACCTGTTTGACAGGGTTGGGGTCAATTCAAAGTGAAGGTATTCAACTTCTGGCTCAGCTGGTTAGCGAGCTCTGTCTCATTGACAACCCAATGTTGCTAATGGCCAGCTAGTAAGAATTCCATTTGGGAGCACCAGCTAGTTAGCTAGGTAATGTTAGTCATGTTATGAGCACCAGCTCGTTAGCTAGGTAATGTTAGCCATGTTATGAGCACCAGCTAGTTAGCTAGGTAATGTTAGCCATGTTATGGGCACCAGCTAGTTAGCTAGGTAATGTTAGCCATGTTATGAGCACCAGCTAGTTAGCTAGGTAATGTTAGCCATGTTATGAGTACCAGCTAGTTAGTGAGGTAATGTTAGCCATGTTATGAGCACCAGCTCGTTAGCTAGGTAATGTTAGCCATGTTATGAGCACCAGCTAGTTAGCTAGGTATGTTAGCCATGTTATGAGCACCAGCTAGTTAGCTAGGTATGTTAGCCATGTTATGAGCACCAGCTAGTTAGCTAGGCAATGTTAGCCATGTTATGATCACCAGCTAGTTAGCTCCAAAAGTGGTTGATAACGTTTGGATGCATGCCGACAGTGCATTCAGAGCCATTCATTTAAATAATCGACTTGTATTTTTTTCCAGAGTTTCCTGGTCTTTGCATTAACAAGATATTCATTTCCAGCATCTTTCAGACCATTGAAAATGCAAAAAAAAGATAGGAGGACAGGCACAGCCTGCCCCACCGCTACCAATGATTCTCAGCTAGCGGTGGCCAATGTTAGCAGAAGTTTGTAGTGGGATTTACATAATAGTAGTGCAAAAGTATTTGCACAAAAAATACCATAAACCACATAATCTCAGTGTGATTTAATTTAAAACAGTCTGCAAGATGAGAGGAGAGGTGATAGATCAATGTCTTAAGGCTAAAGTATTGGAAGAGAGATATGCCGTAGGACCAGCAGCATTCCTTTGTGAGGAGGAGAGAAGGTGGGAGAGGGTAAATAGCTAGCGTGCCATTTCTTTGCGAGGGTCAAGCCTCTCTTTCACCAAACCTTGTCATCAAGGTGACTTTCTGTATTTCTGGAAGAACAGGACAATGGAATAGATGGATGAGGTATGTCCCAAATAGAACCTTATTCCTTACATAGTGGACTAGTTGTGACCCTATAGGCCCTGGTCAAAAGCAGTGTACTATGTTGGGAATGTCTTGAAATAGTTTTATTGTGTAAGATGTTTCTTATGGTACCCCTGTAGCAAAATATGTTGTCTTAAAAAGTTCATTTAACCCTCCCGTGGTCCTGGGGTCAGGGTGACTCAGGTCCTGTGTGTGGAGGGCTCCCCTTTCTGTGCTCTGCGCTCGCAGGTCAGAGCGACCCAGGCCCTGTATTTCCAGGGCTCCCGCTCTGCGCTGGCGGGGTCAGAGTGACCGTGCCAGCCACTGAGCGTAGTAGAGAGTCTGCGAGTGTGGCGAGTGTGGCGAGACTGTGCCCGGCTCCCCGCTCTGCGCTCTGGGCTCGCAGCTCTGCGCTCTTGGGTCAGAGCACCTCAGCCAGACGCTGCACAGGTCCGGACGTGCCTCACTGTGTGCTAGAGAGCAGCCGAGTGTTAGAGTCGCTCTCGTGGCTCAGAGCGACCCTGCCAGCCACTGGCGAGGCGTGTGCCCTGGAGCGTAGTAGAGAGTCTGCGAGTGTGGCGAGGTCGTGCGCTCGTGGGTCAGAGCGACCCTGCCAGCCGCTACACAGGTCCGGACATGCCCCGCTGTGTGCTAGAGAGCAGCCGAGTGTTCTTGTTGTGCTCTGCGCTCTGCGGGTCAGAGCGACCCAGCCAGCCGCTGCACAGAGACATAAACTGAACAAGTTCCACAGACATGTAACTAACAGAAATGGAATAATGTGTACCTGAACAAAGGGGGGGTGGGGTCAAAGTCAAAAGTAACAGTCAGTATCTGGTGTGGCCACCAGCTGCATTAAGTACTGCAGTGCATCTCCTCCTCATGGACTGCACCAGATTGGCCAGTTCTTGCTGTGAGATGTTACCCCACTCTTCCACCAAGGCACCTGCAAGATCCCAGAAATTTCTGGGAGGAATGGCCAGGCGTGCTCAATGGGATTGAGATCCGGGCTCCTCATTGGCCATGGCAGAATACTGACATTCCTGTATTGCAGGAAATCACACTCGTTCTGTGCAGTATTGGAGGTGGCTTTGTCAAGCTGGAGGGTAGTTAGGATGAGGCTGCAGGAAGGGTAATACATGAGGGAGGAGGATGTCTTCCCTGTTCTTCCACTTTAAGATGACATATTATCATCATTGACAAAAAGATCATTGACAAAAAAAATCTGTTATTCCATTCAGTTATTCCCCTCCTCCTCTCATACCCGAACCTCTCCCCTCCTCCTCTCATACCCTAACCTCTCCCCTCTCCCATATCCCTCTCCCCTCCTCCTCTCATACCCTAACCTCTCCTTTCTCCCATATCCCTCTCCCCTCCTCCTCTCATACCCTAACCTCTCCCCTCTCCCATATCCCTCTCCCCTCCTCCTCTCATACCCTAACCTCTCCCCTCCTCCTCTCATACCCTAACCTCTCCTTTCTCCCATACCTCTCTCCCCTCCTCCTCTCATACCCGAACCTCTCCCCTCTCCCATACCTCTCTCCCCCCCTCCTCTCAGACCCTATACCTCTCCTCTCTCCTATACCTCTACTCTCTCCTATACCTCTCTCCCCTACACCTCTCCTCCCCTAACCTCTCCTCTCAACTACCCCTCTTGTCCCCTAAACTCTCCAATGATGGTCTGCACCAAGGTATCATGATGATACCTTGGTGCAGACCATGATGATACCTTGGTACAGAACATGATGATACCTTGGTGCAGACCATGGTGATACCTTGGTACAGAACATGATGATACCTTGGTGCAGACCATGATGATACCTTGGTGCAGACCATGATGATACCTTGGTGCAGACCATGATGATACCTTGGTGCAGACCATGGTGATACCTTGGTGCAGACCATGGTGGTACCTTGGTGCAGACCATGGTGATACCTTGGTGCATACCATGGTGATATCTTGCTGCATACCATGATGATACCTTGGTGCAGACCATGGTGATACCTTGCTGCATACCATGATGATACCTTGGTGCAGACCATGATGATACCTTGGTACAGAACATGATGATACCTTGGTGCAGACCATGGTGATACCTTGGTACAGAACATGATGATACCTTGGTGCAGACCATGATGATACCTTGGTGCAGACCATGATGATACCTTGGTGCAGACCATGGTGGTACCTTGGTGCAGACCATGGTGATACCTTGGTGCATACCATGGTGATACCTTGCTGCATACCATGATGATACCTTGGTGCAGACCATGGTGATACCTTGGTGCAGACCATGATGATACCTTGGTGCAGACCATGGTGATACCTTGGTGCAGACCATTATAATACCTTGGTGCAGACCATGGTGATACCTTGGTGCAGACCATGATGATACCTTGGTGCAGACCATTATAATACCTTGGTGCAGACCATGGTGATACCTTGGTGCAGACCATTATAATACCTTGGTGCAGACCATGATGAGACCTTGGTGCAGATCATGGTGATACCTTGGTGCAGACCATGATGATACCTTGGTGCAGACCATGATGATACCTTGGTGCAGACCATGATGATACCTTGGTGCAGACCATGGTGATACCTTGGTGCAGACCATTATAATACCTTGGTGCAGACCATGGTGATACCTTGGTGCAGACCATGATGATACCTTGGTGCAGACCATGATGATACCTTGGTGCAGACCATTATAATACCTTGGTGCAGACCATGGTGATACCTTGGTGCATACCATTATAATACCTTGGTGCAGACCATGATGAGACCTTGGTGCAGATCATGGTGATACCTTGGTGCAGACCATGATGATACCTTGGTGCAGACCATGGTGATACCTTGGTGCAGACCATGATGATACCTTGGTGCAGACCATTATAATACCTTGGTGCAGACCATGATGAGACCTTGGTGCAGACCATGATGATACCTTGGTGCAGACCATGATGATACCTTGGTGCAGACCACGATGATACCTTAGTGCAGACCATGGTGAAACCTTGGTGCAGACCATGATGATACCTTGGTGCAGACCATGGTGATACCTTGGTGCAGACCATTATAATACCTTGGTGCAGACCATGGCAGTACGTTAGGTTTTTTTTGAGGGGTAAAGTTTTTTACCTCCAGTTGTTTTTGACCGACACACGACAGTTCAACGGAATCTCACTGGAGCAGACAATTGTTACATCTATTTCCATTGCAGACTTTCTAAATGGCGACAACAACAAGGAGAGAGGAGAGGTATAGGAGAGAGGAGAGGTTTAGGCGAGAGGAGAGGAGGAGGGGAGAGAGGAGAGGTATGGGAGAGAGGAGAGGTATGGAAGAGAGGAGAGGTATAGGAGAGGTATAGGAGAGGTATATGAGAGAGGAGAGGTATAGGAGAGATGAGAGGTATAGGAGAGAGGAGAGGTATAGGCGAGAGGAGAGGAGGAGGGGAGAGAGGTATAGGAGAGAGGAGAGGTATAGGAGAGAAGAGAGGAGAGGAGGAGGGGAGAGAGGAGAGGTATGGGAGAGAGGAGAGGTATAGGAGAGAGGTATAGGAGAGAGGAGAGGTGTAGGGAAGAGAGGAGAGTTATGGGAAAGAGGAGAGGTATAGGAGAGAGGAGAGGTATAGGAGAGAGGAGAGGAGGAGGGGAGAGAGGTATAGGAGAGAGGAGAGGAGGAGGGGAGAGAGGTATAGGCAGGAGGAGGGGAGAGAGTTATAGGAGAGAGGAGAGGTTTAGGCGAGAGGAGAGGATGAGGGGAGAGAGGAGAGGTATGGGAGAGAGGAGAGGTTTAGGCGAGAGGAGAGGAGGAGGGGAGAGAGGAGAGGTATGGGAGAGAGGAGAGGTATAGGAGAGGTATAGGAGAGGTATAGGAGAGGTATAGGAGAGGTATAGGAGAGAGGAGAGGTATAGGAGAGAGGAGAGGTATAGGAGAGAGGAAAGGTATAGGCGAGAGGAGAGGTATAGGAGGGGAGAGAGGTATAGGAGAGAGGAGAGGTGTAGGAGAGAGGAGAGGGTATAGGAGAGAGGAGAGGTAAAGGAGAGAGGAGAGGTAAAGGAGAGAGGAGAGGAGGAGGGGAGAGAGGAGAGGTATGGGAGAGAGGAGAGGTATGGGAGAGGTATAGGAGAGAGGAGAGGTGTAGTGAAGAGAGGAGAGTTATGGGAAAGAGGAGATGTATAGGAGAGAGGAGAGGTATAGGAGAGAGGAGAGGTATAGGAGAGAGGAGAGGAGGAGGGGAGAGAGGTAGAGGCGAGAGGAGAGGAGGAGGGGAGAGAGGTATAGGAGAGAGGAGAGGAGGAGGGGAGAGAGGTATAGGCAAGAGGAGGAGGGGAGAGAGGTATAGGAGAGAGGAGAGGTATAGGAGAGAGGAGAGGTATAGGAGAGAGGAGAGGAGGAGGGGAGAGAGGTATAGGAGAGAGGAGAGAGGTATAGGAGAGAGGAGAGGTATAGGAGAGAGGAGAGGTATATGTTATGAGAGGAGGAGGGGAGAGAAGTATGGGAGAGGGTGAGAGCTTAGGGTATGAGAGGAGGAGGGGAGAGGTTAGGGTATGAGAGGACGAGGGGAGAAAGGTATGGGAGAAGGGAGAGGTTAGGGTATGAGAGGAGGGGGAGAGGTTAGGGGAGGAGGGGAGAGTTAAGGGGACAAGAGGGATAGGAGAGAGGAGAGGTTAGGGGAGGAGAGGTGTAGGGGAGAGAGGTATAGGAGAGAGTAGAGGTATAGGGTATGAGAGGAGGGGTGGAGAGAGGTATGGGAGAGGGGAGAGGTTTGGGTATGAGAGGAGGAGGGGAGAGGGGTGTGAGAGGAGGAGGGGAGAGAGGTATGGGAGAGGGGAGAGGTTAGGGTATGAGAGGAGGAGGGGAGAGAGGTATGGGAGAAAGGAGAGGTTAGGGTATGAGAGGAGGAGGGGAGAGAGGTATGGGAGAAAGGAGAGGTTAGGGTATGAGAGGAGGAGGGGAGAGGGATATGGGAGAGGGGAGAGGTTCGGGTATGAGAGGAGGAGGGGAGAGAGGTATGGGAGAAAAGGAGAGGTTAGGGTATGAGAGGAGGAGGGGAGAGGTTAGGGTATGAGAGGAGGAGGGGAGAGGGATATGGGAGAGGGGAGAGGTTAGGGTATGAGAGGAGGAGGGGAGAGGTTAGGGTATGAGAGGAGGAGGGGAGAGGGATATGGGAGAGGGGAGAGGTTCGGGTATGAGAGGAGGAGGGGAATAACTGAATGGAATAACAGATTTTTTTGTCAATGATCTTTTTGTCAATGATGATATGTTATCTTAAAGTGGAAGAACAGGGAAGACATCCTCCTCCCTCATGTAGTACCCTTCCTGCAGGCTCATCCTAACTACCCTCCAGCTTGACAAAGCCACCTGCCATACTGCACAGAACAAGTGTGATTTCCTGCAATACAGGAATGTCAGTATTCTGCCATGGCCAACGAGGAGCCCGGATCTCAATCCCATTGAGCACGCCTGGGACCCGTTGGATCGGAGGGTAAGGGCTAGGGCCATTCCTCCCAGAAATTTCTGGGAACTTGCAGGTGCCTTGTGGAAGAGTGGGGTAACATCTCACAGCAAGAACGGGCAATCTGGTGCAGTCCATGAGGAGGAGATGCACTGCAGTACTAAATGCAGCTGGTGGCCACACCAGATACTGACTGTTACTTTTGACTTTGACTCCCCCCCCCCCCCCCTTTGTTCGAGGGCACGACCTCGCCACACTCGCAGACACTCTACTACGCTCCAGGGCACACGCCTCGCCAGTGGCTGACAGGGTCACTCTGACTCGCAGAGCGCGGAGCGCAGAGCGCCAGCCCTGGAAACACAGGGCCTGGGTCACACTGACCCACGAGCTCAGAGCGCGAGCCCTGGAAACACAGGGCCTGGGTCGCACTGACCCACGAGCTCAGAGCGTGAGCCCTGGAAACACAGGGCCTGGGTTGCACTGACCCACGAGCGCAGAGCTCAGAGCCCTGGAAACACAGGGCCTGGGTCGCACTGACCCACGAGCGCAGAGCGTGAGCCCTGAAAACACAGGGCCTGGGTTGCACTGACCCACGAGCGCAGAGCTCAGAGCCCTGGAAACACAGGGCCTGGGTCGCACTGACCCACAAGCTCAGAGCGCGAGCCCTGGAAACACAGGGCCTGGGTCGCACTGACCCACGAGCTCAGAGCGCGAGCCCTGGAAACACAGGGCCTGGGTTGCACTGACCCACGAGCGCAGAGCTCAGAGCCCTGGAAACACAGGGCCTGGGTCGCACTGACCCACGAGCGCAGAGCGCGAGCCCTGGAAACACAGGGCCTGGGTTGCACTGACCCACGAGCGCAGAGCTCAGAGCCCTGGAAACACAGGGCCTGGGTCGCACTGACCCACGAGCGCAGAGCGCAGAGCCCTGGAAACACAGGGCCTGGGTCGCTTTTACCCACGAGCGCAGAGGGCAGAGCCCTGGAAACACAGGGCCTGGGTCGCTCTGACCCACGAGCGCGAGCCCTGGAAACACAGGGCCTGGGTCGCACTGAACCACGAGCGCAGAGCACAACAAGAACACTCGGCTGATCTCTAGCCCACAGCGGGGCATGTCCGGGCCTGTGTAGCGGCTGGCAGGGTCGCTCTGACCCACGAGCGCTCGACCTCGCCACACTCGCAGACTCTCTACTACGCTCCAGGGCACACGCCTCGCCAGTGGCTGGCAGGGTCGCTCTGAGCCACGAGCGCGACTCTAACACTCGGCTGCTCTCTAGCACACAGCGAGGCACGTCCGGACCTGTGCAGCGTCTGGCTGAGGTGCTCTGACCCAAGAGCGCAGAGCTGCGAGCCCAGAGTGCAGAGCGGGGAGCCGGGCACAGCCTCGCCACACTCGCCACAGTCGCAGACTCTCTACTACGCTCCGTGGCACACGCCTCGCCAGTGGCTGACAGGGTCGCTCTGAGCGCAGAGCGAAGAGAGCAGAGCGCAGAGCGGGGCACACGCCTCGCCACACTCGCAGACTCTCTACTACGCTCAAAGGCACACACCTCGCCAGTGGCTGGCACGGTCACTCTGACCCCGCCAGCGCAGAGCGGGAGCCCTGGAAACACAGGGCCTGGGTCGCTCTGACCCGCGAGCACAGAACACAGAAAGGGGAGGACGGGACCTGGGTCACAATGACCCCAGGACCACGGGAGGGTTAAATGAACTTTTTAAGACAACATATTTTGCTACAGGGGTACCATAAGAACCATCTTACACAATAAAACTATTTCAAGACATTCCCAACATAGTACACTGCTTTTGACCAGGGCCTATAGGGTGACAACTAGTCCACTATGTAAGGAATAGGGTTCTATTTGGGACATACCTCATCCATCTATTCCATTGTCCTGTTCTTCCAGAAATACAGAAAGTCACCTTGATGACAAGGTTTGGTGAAAGAGAGGCTTGACCCTCGCAAAGAAAAGGCATGCTAGCTATTTACCCTCTCCCACCTTCTCTCCTCCTCACAAAGGAATGCTGCTGGTCCTACGGCATATCTCTCTTCCAATACTTTAGCCTTAAGACATTGATCTTTCACCTTTCCTCTCATCTTGCAGTATGTTTCAAATTAAATCACACTGAGATTATGTGGTTTATGGTATTTTTGATTATTTAAATGAATGGCTCTGAAAGCACTGTCGGCATGCAGCCAAACGTTACCAACCACTTTTGGAGCTAACTAGCTGGTGCTCATAACATGGCTAACATTACTTTAGCTAACTAGCTGGTGATCATAACATGGCTAACATTACCTAGCTAACATTACCTAGCTAACATTACCTGGCTAACATTACCTCGCTGACATTACCTAGCTAACATTACCTAGCTAACTAGCTGGTGCTCATAACATGGCTAACATACCTAGCTAACATTGCCTCGCTAACTAGCTGGTGCTCATAACATGGCTAACATACCTAGCGAACATTACCTAGCTAACTAGCTGGTGCTAATAACATGGCTAACATTACCTAGCTAACTAGCTGGTGCTCATAACATGGCTAACATTACCTAGCTAACTAGCTGGTGCTCATAACATGGCTAACATTACCTAGCTAACTAGCTGGTGCTCATAACATGGCTAATTACCTAGCAAACTATCTGGTGCTCATAACATGGCTAACATTACCTAGCTAACGAGCTGGTGCTCATAACATGGCTAACATTACCTAACTAACTAGCTGGTGCTCATAACATGGCTAACATTACCTAGCTAACGAGCTGGTGCTCATAACATGGCTAACATTACCTAGCTAACTAGCTGGTGCTCATAACATGGCTAACATTACCTAGCTAACTAGCTGGTGCTCATAACATGGCTAACATTACCTAGCTAACGAGCTGGTGCTCATAACTTGGCTAACATTACCTAGCTAACGAGCTGGTGCTCATAACATGGCTAACATTACCTAGCTAACTAGCTGTTGCTCATAACATGGCTAACATACCTAGCTAACATATCCTAGCTAACTAGCTGGTGCTCATAACATGGCTAACATACCTAGCTAACATTACCTAGCTAACTAGCTGGTGCTCATAACATGGCTAACACTACCTAGCTAACTAGCTGGTGCTCATAACATGGCTAACATTACCTAGCAAACTAGCTGGTGCTCATAACATGGCTAACATTACCTAGCTAACGAGCTGGTGCTCATAACATGGCTAACATTACCTAACTAACTAGCTGGTGCTCATAACATGGCTAACATTACCTAGCTAACGAGCTGGTGCTCATAACATGGCTAACATTACCTAGCTAACTAGCTGGTGCTCATAACATGGCTAACATTACCTAGCTAACGAGCTGGTGCTCATAACATGGCTAACATTACCTAGCTAACTAGCTGGTGCTCATAACATGGGTAACATTACCTAGCTAACGAGCTGGTGCTCATAACATGGCTAACATTACCTAGCTAACTAGCTGGTGCTCATAACATGGCTAACATTACCTAGCTAACTAGCTGGTGCTCCCAAATGGAATTCTTATGTCGACAACAGATGAGAGTTGTGATCATAACATTTCTAACATACCTAGCTAACATTACCTAGCTAACAAAACAAGTTATATTAACAGGATAGATAGCTGGCCATTAGCAACATTGGGTTGTCAATGAGACAGAGCTCGCTAACCAGCTGAGCCAGAAGTTGAATACCTTCACTTTGAATTGACCCCAACCCTGTCAAACAGGTAGATGTCAGAAAGTATGGAGAATTGAAGGATGAGAGCGAGAGAGAGAGAGAGAGAGAGAGAGCGGTAGAGAGAGAGAGAGAGAGAGGTAGAGAGAGGTAGAGAGAGAGCGAGAGGTAGAGAGAGAGCGAGAGGTAGAGAGAGAGCGAGAGAGAGAGAGAGAGAGAGAGAGAGAGCGGTAGAGAGAGAGCGAGAGAGAGCGGTAGAGAGAGGTAGAGAGAGAGAGAGAGAGAGAGAGGTAGAGAGGTAGAGAGAGGTAGAGAGAGAGCGAGAGGTAGAGAGAGAGCGAGAGAGAGAGAGAGAGAGAGAGAGAGAGAGAGCGGTAGAGAGAGAGCGAGAGAGAGAGCGAGAGAGAGCGGTAGAGAGAGGTAGAGAGAGAGAGAGAGAGAGAGAGAGAGAGAGAGAGAGGTAGAGAGAGAGCAAGAGGGAGAGAGAGGTAGAGAGAGAGCGAGAGAGAGGTAGAGAGAAAGAGAGAGAGAGAGAGAGAGAGAGAGAGAGAGAGAGAGAGCGAGGGAGAGAAATTTTGACAAAATAGAGGGAGGTGTCTGACTGGACGGGTCCTTAAAAAGGAGTTGAGAGAGAGGTAGAACTCAACTCACAGGCAGGAGAGACCCAGTGAAGACCTTTGAAGAAGTGAAGCTACAACTGAAGACATCAGAAGGTGAGATTTCAACATCTGTTCATCTAATACTTGTCTATGTCTGAACTGACCTCCCATTCCCTATGTAGTGAGCTACTTTAGACAAGGGTCCATATTACCTTTGTGGCCATGAGCTATTCTCTATTTAGTTCACTGTGGGCCCTGGTCCAAAGTAGTGCACTACATAGGGGATAAGAAGCCATTTGGGAAGCATCCATGTTCCAATGTCCGTTGGTCGTGTGAGTACCTGTGCCTGGTTGTTTTGGCTTTCGTGCCTCTTGTATTGTGCATAGATGATTAGGGGTCTCGTCCCGTGTTGTATCATTGTGTGCTAGTGTTTTCGGGTCTCCTCCTGTGTATTTATTCGAGGTACTCCTGGCTCTTTTGAATGGGTTTCAGCCCTGTGTTTTGTATATGTGTTTGCTTGGTCTTCGTCCCCGTGCCTTTACATGGCACACTGTAATTTGGGAAAATAAAAAACCCTATTACGCATTCCCGTCTCCTTTATAACAACATGACACTCTCCTCCAGTACCCCCAGCTATACAGTAGGTTATGTACTTAAAGGGATATTGCAATATTTTGGCAAATTAACTGCCAAATTGTGCAGTCAGCAAAACTCATAAAAAGCATTATAAATCTTCACTTACCTTTGCTGATCTTCGTCGGAATGCACTCCCAGGACTCCCACAAGAAATGTATGTTTTGTTCGGTAATGTCCATCATTTATGACCAAGTAGCTACTTTTGTTAGCGCGTTAGCATGAAGCGCGTTCACTAAATGCTGACGAAATGTCCAAAAGTTCCGTAACAGTCAGTAGAAACATGTCAAACGATGTATTGAATCAATCTTTAGAATGTTTTTAACATAAATCTCAAATGAATTTCCAATCGTGGGTATTACATGGACTTAAGGTGAGCGATGGAAGAGAGCTCCCTCTCATGTGAACGCACATGGTCAGTTCATGGCAGACCTGACTAATTCTCCTCTCATTTGCCCCCCCTTTACAGTAGAGGCATCAGACAAAGATCTACAGACTGTTGACATCTAGTGGAAGCCGTAGGAAGTGCAAACTCATCCATATCTCGCTGTGATTTCAATAGGATTTTGGTTGAAAATCTTCTCAGGTTTTTGCCTGCCATATGAGTTATGTTATTCTCACAGACATCATTCAAACGGTTTTAGAAACTTCAAAGTGTTTTCTATCCAATGTGAATAATCATATGCATATATTAGCAACTGGGACTGAGAAGCAGGCAGTTTAATATGGGCACCTCTGTGCACCTTTCATCCAAGCAACTCACTGCCCCTTAAGAAGTTAAGCACCTGCTACTGTCCTTTCAAATCTAAATGTTTGTTGGGCAGGTAGGTTCCTGCAAGAACCCCCACCAGCTAAGGAGGTTCCTTGATGACCCCCATCTTCTACGGGGTTCTTAGAAGAACCTTTTAAGGGCAATTTTCAGTTCCAAGAACTGTATGGTTTTATAGAACAGAACTTTAGAACTCCAGTTGAACCCCACATTTTTAGAGCGTACTTGGACTAGGATTCAAGAGGCACTCTCACATCTGAGCTATCTTTGTTGCAGGTGCATGGTTACAGTTGAGTAAGATGAAGAACACTGTTCTTGCTAGTCTCACTGCTCTAAAGCTGTACGTATCAGCCTCAAAGCCTTCGTCAGAGCTTTCAGTGTTCACAACCTGCACCTCTATGTAGACATTGCTCCACCCACATCCGTTCAATGCATCCAATGGGGTTGGAGTATGAGAGAAAAAGGTGTTACCAAAAATAACTGTGCATTTCATAAGTATTCTAATAAAGTGTGTAGGTGATGTGTCAAACAAGACACAAATCACACAGAGGACATCAACCTATCAAGTAAGTTCTCATAAATCATTGGGTTCCGTACAAGAATAAAACAAGAGGAGTCTGAAGTGGCAGCGTTAATTCATGTTCACATTTACAACATAAATAGGCATTTCATACCTTAAGGGAACATTTTGACATTCGCCATATGGTTAGTGAGAAAGTCCATATCGCAAATGTACAGTCCCTTACTAGACGTCCGAAAACATTTGTAAATTTTGAGGACGGCGTCGGGCCGTGCGGCAGGGCCGGATCTACCGGGAAGGCATCAAACTCTCTCTCTCTGACATTAATTTTCCGTTTTATAAAATAATCACATTTTGGTCATTTTCCGCTGTCCCGATAAATCCCACAACAGGGCGAATGGAATCATATTGCAAATGTACAAAACATCACGAATCACGACGTGGCTTTATATCCAAAACGTAAAAGACTTTGAAGACGAAACTTGGTGAGCGTAGGTTTGGCATAATGGGCAGTTGGCCCCGAACAAGATGGCGTCTAGGCCTTAACGGTTTTTGAGTTATTGCCATTTTTCTGCGATTAAAAGGTCAAAAATTTAAATAGAGCAATAATTTTTCCACTTCACGTCAAAGTCAAGGAGCCTCCGGTGTCAATAAAAAAAGAACCAGCCATTTATCTATCGTCATTTAAGAGAAATCATGCAATGTCAAATTGGTGATGTTCAAAAATAGTTTTTTTTTTAAACAGTTACAGATCCAGTTGAAGATCCAGATCCAGTTGACCGTAGCTTGCTCTGAATGCAGCGACCGTGAGCCTGGCCCTAAATGTCATTTGCTTTTGGGTGACAGTGAGAGAACCGTTAGGGTGAGAAGCACAATTCGACCTCAGGTACGTTCCTGAGGTTCTCCCGATCTGTGCAAGCCTAACCTTGACCGTGTGGCATTAACCCTTAACAGTAAAACAGGGTTTTTTGATCTCACAGATTACAATGACATCTCTCCCCATAGGAATACATTACCTGCTCCTCTAAAGTAAACCTGAAGCCTATGTGGGTTATGAATGCCTTATGAACCTGTCTTCAATGACAGTCCATCAGGACACTATGAGGTCTACCTGTGTCGATTAAGCTTCCTGAAGCAACCGGAAGTGGTTAAAAATCACCCTAAACGTGTTTTTCCATACCCAATCAGCAGTTTGATAGACATAGTGCATTCAACCCTGTGTAAATCGGTCAGTTCTTAACGTAAACACTTAAAACTCAGGATTCTGTAAAGGCATACCTCAATGAGGATATGTGTTTACCTATAGCTTTCTGTGCCAACCGGAAGTGCCATAATTGGTGTCTCAGGGGCTGTTTCGAGGGGTTAAAATAGTCAAATCTTTCCAAAACGTCATAAGTGTGATTACGCAACCACCATGAACTGTAAATCAGTCATTTTTCCCATAAAATTTCAAAGGAAAACTAAATCACACACTCACAGCTTGGAAGGAGGGACACATTGGGGTGCGTAGAGAAATATACTGCCTGCATTCGTTAACCTTGTTGGAACTTTTAAAGAAACTTTAGAATCCTGTTCTAGACCTCAGGTCGATAGTGCGTGGTGAGTTACGTGGCTCTAGAAGGTTCTCGGACCGAGAAACAGCCTCGTACATTTGCAATGACTTCAATTCATTTTTGCATCATGAAAATGACGACATTTAGAAATGTCCCAGAGTCACAAGACTAGGTGCATTGCGACCGTCTCGGCCCATAAAGACGGAACCCAACGTTTCTGTCCGATAGCACATTCAAGGACCCCGTAGCAAGTCTTGGAAAAAAATGGATTTTCAGCATCTATTAGGGTTTTGCCCGGACACCAAATTACCTATCAAGCCAAAACTTGGGATTCGGGGTCGCCTCAGCTAGGCCTACACATGACATCTGAACTGGACCCGCAGCTGGAATGTAACTACGTGTTTTACGTTTTTATTATGGTTTGAATAGAATGCGTTGTGAATTTTGGGCCATCTCTGTAGTATGTGATAGTTGGCTACTAAACGAGTTGGAAAAAGTGGGTTTGGTGTCAGTTTGTATCAGTTTGGTGTCAGAATGATATCTAATTGACTGATGGACGGTGACTTGCTGGTGACTCTTGTCCATTTGCAATATGTTTAAACAGTGAGGTACCATCACCAAAGTGACATTCTGAAATCAACCCTAACGAGCGATGGAGAGGTACCAGAATCACTGCCCAGCCATCCCAAGTTCATCGGGCCAGTCAATTTCGCATTCCTGCACAATTTTTATAGCATGACAAATGTGTGATGGTAAATGCCCATTGAACCATATTGCAAATGCACAGTGACTTTGCAAAAGTGAGAAAACATAAACAAATGGACATAATGAAATCAACACAACGAGCGATGGAAAGGAGCAACTATCACTGCCCGGCCATCCTGTGTTCGTCAGGCCATTCAATTTAGCATTTCTGCAGTATTTTTGAGCATGTCAACTTTCTTATGGCATTTGGCCCCAAAAAGAGTGACTTTTGACTTTGACTTTTGCCTTCCTATGAATTCATATTGCAAATGGACAAAACATATGCCTTATGCACAAGTAAAGAAATATATAAAAAATTATGATAATAAAATACGACTAAAGTATGTTGATACAGTTCTTATACATGTGTATTGACACAAAATTCGAAAGAATTTCGAAAAATGGTCCAGAAAGCACTTTTTTAAGGGTGTGGTGAAGTTTTTTATAAAATGTTGCTATTTTTGACTTTTGACTTCCTATGAAATCATATTGCAAATGGAGAAAACATATGCGTTATGCACAAGTAAAAAAAAATTATGATAATAATATATGACGAAAGTATGTTGATACAGTTCTTATACATGTGTAATTGACACAAAAATCGAAAGAATTTTGAAAAACAGTCCAGAAAGCACTTTTTTAAGGGTGTGGTGAAGTTTTTTATAAAATTTTGCTATTTTTGACTTTTGACTTCCTATGAAATCATATTGCAAATGGACAAAACATATGCCAAAACATATGCTTTTGGATTTTGCTTTTGGATGTTGACTTGTGTTGCATTTGCAATATGAAAAACCACGGTGGAGCACGCTCGCTGTTGGATTTTCAAAGTGTTACACCTGGCATTTGCCATATGCCATTTGCAATCAACTTTACACGAATTGGACACCGTGTATATAGTTTGTCCAATGCCAATGACTTCCCATTCATTTTTGTCCATTTCAGGGGGGTATTCCCTTACTGTAGTACAGTAAAGACAACTGTCAGTCTTCTACATCTTACTTCCAACGCCTTTCATATACAATTACAGACAACAACAAAATATACACATCAAGAATCAGCTGAAAAGTAGTAACATTTAGTGAATGAGTATGTATATACACACACCTTGATGGAACAGTTGATTCTAGCAGTGCCTGGTGGAGTCTCAGTACCCTGGATCTTCTGTCCAGAACTGTTCACACACCAACAGTAACCTTCCAGAAATAGACATGTTGCATGTACAATCAATACACATTGAATTGTCACATTCAACTGAATTGAGAATTTTGTGCGTCAGTGTTAACCTGTAGAGCCCCAACATTGCTCGGGGGTGTATTGTCCATTGTCGTCACACGTGGGGGATGTAGGCTCCAATTGAGCCATTTATAGTGGTGTCTCTAGCATCCTCACATGGGGTCTTGGGTCGTATCATAGTATCTGGACACAGGTAACATGCATTGTAATGTGGACATAACATTTCAGGACAATATACATTTCTGGACGCTGTTTGAGAGTTGGGCCAGTAGTTCAAATCAGAGCTTCCTGGCTAAATATTGAAGTTGTTTAAAAGCCCTGTGCAGTCAATTCTGGTTCTGTGTTTTGTAGAAGAGCTGATGAAACTAAGACTGGAAATTGTATCATTGTTATTTCCTGATAGTTGCTAGACAATCCAATCATACATCCAGTTGAATGATCAAACCATTCATATCAGAATACCTCAGTCCAGCATCTAGACACAAATATACATATCTGGTACTGTCTCCCAGTACCATTTTTGTGAAGTGGCCCCCTGATTTTAAGAGCGTAGACTAATAGTTACCTTTGCAGTAAATGGGTAGTCTCTGACTATCTATAATGCTTCCCATTCCCTATGTAGTGCATTGTAGGCCCTTGTCAAAGGTAGTTCACTACACAAGGAGTGAGGAGGCATTTGGTAAGGATACATATTCCTGTGTGCCAGGCTAATCTATTGTATGTGGTTGAAGAAGTGATACCTGAGTTACATCAGAAGACTAGTAGCACCGTGTTGCCCATAATTCTTCTTGGGGTCCTCAGGACTGGGTTTAGAAAATGCTGCTTTGGCTGTTATTTCAGTTTTGTACCTAATAGTGGGTTTCCTTAACCTCTTCTCTAGTACCCACAGCCATTCCAGATCCTTTAAAATGCTCAACTAATCTCTCTTTCTCTCTTTCAGGAGACTATCACCATGGCGATATTGACTATCATTCTGCTTGTCAGCACGGCTTTTGCTACGGGAGGTAAGCGGGACATACCTCACACCAACTCACCAACATCTTAATTAAACATACCACACCTACTTAACACACACTCGTAGGTGTTAATACACAGGTGTGATTTGGAAATGTGTTTCTATTCATTACCGGTTCTCCATGGGACACCCTCTGAGAGGTCTGCCATTATCAACCTTGACACTGGAGAAATGAAGGTTGCGCCTTGCTTAAGGGCACATAGATGGATATATCAACTTGTCAGCTCACTGATTTGAACTACTGGCCCAACTCTCTAACTGCAGGATACCTGCCACTCCTCTAGTACCAGAGATGTATATTGGTGTCTAGATGCTGGACTGAGGTATTCTGATATGAATGGTTTGATCATTCAACTGGATGTATCATTGGATTGTCTAGCAACTATCAGGAAATAACACAGATTAAATTTCCAGTCTTAGTTTCATCAGCTCTTCTACGAAACTGGAATTTGACTCCACAGGCGTTTTAAACAAGTAGCAGAATTTGACCAGGGCCCTTCGGGAACAGGGTCCTATATAGGATGCAGTCTCCTGACCAGGGCCCAAAGTGAAACAGGGTCCCATATAGGATGCAGTCTCCTGACCAGGGCCCTTCGGGAACAGGGTCCCATATAGGATGCAGGCTCCTTACAAGGGCCAATAGGGGAACATGGTCCAATATAGGATGCAGTCTCCTGACCAGGGCCCTTCGGGGAACAGGGTCCCATATAGGATGCAGTGTCCTGACCAGGGCCATTCGGGGAACAGGGTCCCATATAGGATGCAGTGTCCTGACCAGGGCCCTTCGGGAACAGGGTCCCATATAGGATGCAGTCTCCTGACCAGGGCCATTCGGGGAACAGGGTCCCATATAGGATGCAGTCTCCTGACCAGGGCCCAAAGGGGAAAAGGGTCCCTTATAAAACACAGTCCATGATTCCAGAATGTATATCCATCATTGTTATGTCCACATTACAATGTATGTTGCCTGTGTGTCCAGCTGGTGCGATACGACCCAAGACCCCATGTGAGGATGCTAGAGATGCCGTGCCACATGGCAAAGTTGGAGCCTACATCCCCACGTGTGACGCCGCTGGACAATACACCCCTGAGCAATGTTGGGGCTCTACAGGTTAAAACACACACACACACTATAAATGCTCCAATTTAGTTGAACGTGACAGTTCAATATGTCACAGTAAAATGTGTAAATATTATATATTTAACAGGTTATTAATATGGCTGCAGTCTTTGTACAGGGATCAATATCAGGGGAAATTTCAGAGTGACAAGTAATAGTACTCGATAATTCTCAAACTTTCATTAAAACACACATGCAGGGTACTCAATTAAAGCTACACTCGTTGTGAATCTAGCCAACATGTTAGATTTTTAAAATGCTTTTCGGCGAAAGCATGAGAAGCTATTATCTGATAGCATGCAACCCCCCGAAATACACTAAGGGGACGTAAACAAAATAATTTGCGTAGCCGGCACTACACAAAACGCAGAAATAAAATATAAAACATTCATTACCTTTGACAAGCTTCTTTGTTGGCACTCCTATATGTCCCATAAACATCACAATTGGGTCTTTTTTTTTTCGATTAAATCGGTCCATGTATACCCAAAATGTCCATTTATGAAGACCGTCAGATCCAGGAAAAAACTGTTTCAAAACGCAACGTAATTTTTTTTTATTAAAAAAGTTGCCTATAAACTTTGACAAATCACTTCAAACTACTTTTGTAATCCAACTTTAGGTATTAGTAAACGTTAATAATCGATCAAATTGATCA
Source organism: Oncorhynchus kisutch (assembly GCF_002021735.2). Lineage (NCBI taxonomy): Eukaryota > Metazoa > Chordata > Actinopteri > Salmoniformes > Salmonidae > Oncorhynchus > Oncorhynchus kisutch. The sequence goes on along the minus strand of NC_034189.2, from coordinate 4,909,079 downwards.
CGGAGCGATCTGTATTCAATAGCAGCAAGTCAATAAATCATGGACGATTTTCTCTCTTCCATAACTTTCTGTTGTGTACTCGATGACAGGAAGTGCCTATTTCTCATTCAACCAAGGATGAACTTAAACTCAATTCCCAACACTGGCGGCATCGTGCGGAAGCTGTAGGAACTGTAAACTGGACCCTATCTATTTTCTCTTGCCATAGACAATACAGAGACTGGCGGAGTGATATTTTTTGTGTGTTTTTTGTGAACAGATTTCCTTGGGGTTTTGACTACAACAGACGTTCTGTTATAGTCACAGACATGATTTAACCAGTTTTAGAAACTTCAGAGTGTTTTCTATCCGCACATACTAATCATATGCATATACTATATTCCCGGCATGAGTAGCAGGACGTTGAAATTGTGCGCGATTTTTAACAAAAAGCGGAAAAAAGTCACACTCTCCTTAACTTAACATGTCTTTCTGGTAGGTTACTGTTGGTGTGTGACCAGTTCTGGACAGAATATCCCGGGTACTGCGACTCCACCAGGCATTGGTCCAATCATATGTTCCACCCAGAGTAAGTGAGGCCCTGTGGTCTCATCCAACACTATCACCACTTTAAACTCCAACCTATCACTACTCTTGCTTCCTAAATTGGACCTCTTTATGCTTTCTTGACAAGATGCTAAACTGATTTCTGTATCATGATCTCTCTTCTTCCTGTGTCATTATCTCTTTTCTTACGGTATTATTATCTCTTCTTCCTGTGTAATTATCTCTCTTCTTTCTGTGTCATGATCTCTCATCTTCCTGTGTTTTTCCACTTCCGACCATTAAGGTCATTAACCCTCATCCTCCCGCTACATACCATCAGAATTGACAGCCATATTGTTGTCATTCCAGCAAAGCTGTTGCTTCACCAACTAGTTCTGAATTTCCTGCATTTTTTTCTTTACTACTCGCCGCCATTTCGAACCTCCAACTCTCCGTGCGGGGTTCCAGAGGGAGGGTTCTGACTGGACGGGTCCTTAAAATGGAGAGGGAGAATTTAACTCACAGGGGGAGAGACCCAGTGAAGATCTCTGAAGGAGTGAAGCAACAACTGAATATTTCAGAAATGTACATCTGAAATAGCTTCCTATTCCGTATAGGGCACTTCTCCTGACCAGGGCCCTTCGGGGAACAGGGTCCCATATAGGATGCAGTCTACTGACCAGGGCCCTTCGGGGAACATGGTCCCATATAGGATGCAGTCTCCTGACCAGGGCCCTTCGGGGAACAGGGTCCCATATAGGATGCAGTCTCCTGACCAGGGCCCTTCGGGGAACAGGGTCCTATATAGGATGCAGTCTCCTGACCAGGGCCCATAGGTGAACAGGGTCCCATAGGTGAACAGGGTCCCATAGGTGAACAGGGGCCCATAGGGGAACAGGGGCCCATAGGTGAACAGGGGCCCATAGGTGAACAGGGGCCCATAGGGGACGCAACCCAAGATTCCAGATGCAGCCAGAGCTTCCAGGATGTTTGTCCAGCAATGTATGTTATACTATGTAATGTCATTGTTACAAAGAATGTTATCTATGTGTTTAGATGGTATGATACGACCCAAGACTCCCTGTGAGATTGCTAGAGAAAATGCTTTGAAAAAAGTCAGGCCTGGAGTCGACGTCCCCACGTGTGACAACGATGGACAATACAAACCTGAGCAATGTTCAGGCTCTACAGGTTACCACACACACCATAAGTTCTCCAATTGAGTTGAACGTGACAATTCAATATGTTACAGTAAAATGTGTAAATATTATATATTTAACAGGTTATTAACATGTCTTTCTGGTAGGTTACTGTTGGTGTGTGAATAGTTCTGGACAGAAGATCCCGGGTACTGAGACTCCACCAGGCACTGCTAGAATCAACTGTTCCACCAAGTGGAAATAAGGCCCTGTGGTCTCATCCAACACCATCACCACTTTAAACCCCAACACATCACTACTCTTGATTCCTACATTGGCACTGTTTATGCTTTCTTTACAAGAATCTCCAATGATTTCAGTGTCATGATCTATCTTCTTCCTGTGTCCCTCTGTCACGACATCTCTTCATCTCTTCTAATTTAATTCTAATTATGGCAGCTGTGGTCCTCCAAAGATATCAAAATGATATACAGGAGTTCAGCAGAGTCCAGAATCAGAACCATGCTACTCTGAGTCTGAAGAATTGTTCCAGACCACAGAGGGATGAAAGACCCCTTTACTGAGTCTACATCATCACATTTCACTAAATCATTCCCTTGTTTGCTTCATGCATTATATCATCCTTTAAAATAAAGTACATGCTCTTCATCTTTACATGAGTAAATGTTGTATTAGAACTTGTACACTATGCATTCGGGCAGGTCACATTCTCTAAACAGATGTCAAAGAAAAGCTCTCACACACACACACAGCAAGGATGGAGTGACACAGTGTGGTGCTTTAAAGACACAGAGCCGGTAATGGCATTACCATAATCTCTAGGCTGTGCCGAGTTCAACGAGATGCCATGCTAGACCGTAGCTCGCTCGGTGTGAGCGCAGCGACCGTGAATAAAAGTAGAGAGAGAACCGTTAGTGTTAGAAGCACAATTCGACCTCAGGTACGTTCCTGAGGTCCTCCCGATCTGTGCAAGCCTAGCCTTGACCATGTGGCATTAACCCTTAACCCTTTTTTTCATCTCCCAGTTTACATTGACATCTATCCCCATAGGAATACATTGCCTTTTCTTCTAAATTCAACCTGAAGCCTATGTGGGTTATGAATGCCTTATGAACCTGTCTTATTCTGATTATGCAACCATCATGAACTGTAAATCAGTCATTCATCCCATCAGATTTCCCAGAAAAGCTCTCACACACACACACACACACACACAGCAAGGATGGAGTGACACAGTGTGGGGCTCTGATACACACAGAGCCTGCAATAGTTACCTTTGTTCAAACTATCAAAGAACAGTCACACCTAGAGCTCTGAAAATTTAGAAACCTGTTATAGAGCTCAAGTCGATAGTGCATGATGAGTTATGTGGCTCTAGAACGTTCTCAGATTGAGAAACAGCCTCGTACATTTGCAATAACTTCAATTCATTTTGACCATTACAAAAAATGATGACATTTAGAAAAGTCCCAGAGTCACAAGACGAGGTGCATTAAGATTCCAGATGCAGCCAGCCAGAGCCCATAAAGACGGACCCCAACGTTTGCGTCCGATAGCTCATTCAGGGACCCCGTAGCAACTCCCGGAAAATGTGTATTATCAGCACCAATTAAGGTCGCTGCTCGGGCTCCAAATTACCTATTGAGCCGAAACTTGGGATTCGAGGTCGCCTCAGCTAGGCCTACACATAATGTCAGAACTGGACCCGCAGCTAGATAATAACTACGTGTTATATGCTTTTATTATGGTTTAATGTCTATGGATTTGGGTCCACTTCATGTTCATACCAGTATTTGGAGGCGGGGAGGAAACTTGCCAGAAGATGAACGTCGTCAGTAGAGTATTAGCTAGCTAGAATGTGTGGTTGATACACATCATTGCTCTGTGTGAACAGGACATCGAAGTTAAATTAATAACTTTATTGGGGTAAGTAAATGTTCAGCCTGTAATTTTAGAACTAAAACACACCACATGACAAAGTATGTGGTCACCTGCTCATTAAAAATACCTACTTTTCTTTTTTTAAACTGGTCTACCTTCAGATGAGGCTTGTTGGTGCAGCAAAACAACCGCCATATTGTCTATTGATGGTGGGGTCAAATTAGTGTATATTGATGGTGGGGTCATATTTGTGTATTGATGGTGGGGTCATATTAGTGTCTTATGGTGGGGTCATATTAGTGTATTGATGGTGTGGTCAAATTAGTGTCTTCTGATATATTTTTTAGATGTATCCACCTTCTATGTGGTTTTGGAAGAACCTTTTTGGGGGCCATTTTCAAGAACCTTAAGGTTCTGTATTTGATGTTTGAAGCGGCAGGAGTCTCAGGGAGAACACAGAGGGCTCCTTCCACATAATGCATTGTTCCAACGCTTTTGACCTGAAAACAAAACACACAACCAAAATATTCAGCAATACAGACAAAAGTAGGAAAGTCTACATGAGAGATTAAATAGTGAAATGTGTCGTATCAGAATTAGTTAGGTAATATAGATAAGATGGTTTATTTCATTTGCAGAATATCAGAAAGGGAGAAGGCCTCTGTCTGTACGCTAGTCACTCCCCTTTTTTCCATTTGGGGGAGGATTATGGCAGTGTCTGGAATCATTGTATTACCCCTCTGTGTTCAACGTATCTTTCACAGTATATGACCTAGAATATCACTCCCCTTAGTGAGCTTCTCCAGGAGTGGGGAGAAGAGGGTGTATTTGGGATGGGAGTATCTAGAATTGACAATGATATATGCCATTGGACGAGGTAAAGTTTTGGTCTTCAGTGGTACCAAGAATAAGATTAGAATCTCGTTTTAGGTGACCAAACTGAATTATGATTTATAGCTAATGCTATCTGGATGGGATACTCCTCTTTCAAGTAAAAGGTTATTTGTAATGTTCCTGAGATCTGTTTTTCGTCATGTAAGATGAGCGGTGTATCTTTTCTATAAAAGATACTAAGAATTGTTTTGTAAGGAGAATTCATTTATAGACACTGAATTGATCTGAGTGTCAAAGGGGCTATGGTGAAGCCATGGACTTTATAATACAACTCTGACTTGTGTGTGGTTTGCTCTCTCATCACATAGTAATACAGGAAATTACCACGACAAATGAACGAAGAATAAGTTTAATTTGATGACTGGATCAGTGAATGATACTGGGTTTACTGAACCTCAAGTTGATATGAATACGAGTCTCTGGCACCAGCACCAGGCCTTCCTTTAGCCCAGTTCTGGTGATCAAAGTCAGAGCCATCGCTCCAGAGCTACAGCCTGTCCTGAGGGGGGGACAGTGGGGTTTCAGAATACAAACTCAAATGTATAGTCCTTCCTCTACCACCTGAAACAGTTAAAGCTACCACAACTTCAAAACCCTCCGACTAGGAACTGTTGCTTGTGTAAAGAACATGGAGCCTAATCCTCACATTTGCAATGCATTTCAAAGACCATAACTAGTCTAAAACTGTTAAAGCTAAAAAACCCATACACATGTTTACAAGAAGACTGTCTGGAACAGATCACTTTGATCACATTTATACTCAACCTCTCTAGGGGACGTGAGACGTTAGCATCCCACCTCTTCAACAGCCAGTGAAACTGCAGGGCATCAAATTCAAAACAGAAATCCCATCATTAAAATTCCTCAAACATACATGTATTTTACACCATTTTAAAGATACCCTTGTTGTAAATCCAGCCACAGTGTCAGATTTCAAAAAGGCGTTACAACGAAAGCAAACCAAACAATTATGTTAGGTGAGTGGCTATTCACAGAATAACACAGCCATTTTTTTCAGCCAAAGAGAGGATTCACAAAAAGCAGAAATATAGATACAATTAACTTCTTGAGGGCAGGGGGCAGCATTTTCACTTTTGGATAATTAGCATGCCAAAATTCAACTGCCCGCTACTCATCCCCAGAATATAAGATCTGCATATGATTAGTATATTTGGGTAGGAAACACTCTGAAGTTTCTAAAACTGTTTGAATCATGTCTGTGAGAATAACAGAACTTATGTAGCAGGCAAAACCCCGAGGACAAACCATTCAGATTTCTTTTTTTTGATGTCACTGTCTTTTCAATGAGCTTAGAGACACCAGATTTCTAAGGGACTTGCTTGCAGTTCCTACCGCTTCCACTGGATGTCACCAGTCCTTGGAAATCGGTTGAGGTTATTCCTTTGTGTAATGAAGAAGTAGGGCTATCGTAAATGAGGGTCACATGAAGTAAATTTTTTGAGAGAGGCACGTTATGAAAAAAGTTGTTTTCTTTTTGTATTGAACACAGATCATCCCGTCTTCAAATTGATCGATTATTAACGTTTAAAAATACCTTACGTTGTATTACAAAAGTAGTTTGAAATGTTTTGGTAAAGTTGCGAAATTTGGAAGCTGTGTTTCTCTGGATGAAACGGTCCAAATAAATGTACATTTTGTATTTAGTAGTGTCGCGCCTTTTATTTATCTTACTGTAATAGCCGAGCCTACCTAATATTTAGTACCAACCTACGCCATGGCATTCAATACGAGGCCCACAAGACCAAGGTATTTTCCGACACTAAATAACTGATATAGCCTACCGCGTAATAACTGATATAGCCTACCGCGTAATAACTGATATAGCCTACCGCGTAATAACTGATATAGCCTACCGCGTAATAACTGATATAGCCTACCGCGTAATAACTGTTATAGCCTACCGCGTAATAACTGATAAAGCCTACCGCGTAATAACTGATATAGCCTACCGCGTAATAACTGTTATAGCCTACCGCGTAATAACTGTTATAGCCTACCGCGTAATAACTGTTACAGCCTACCGCGTAATAACTGATAAAGCCTACCACGTAATAACTGATATATATGAATATCGACGGAATTAACCGAACAAAAGGACCATTTGTGATGTTTATGGGACATATTGGAGTGCCAACAAAATAATTTTGTCAAAGGCATGATTTATATTTTATTTCTACGTTTTGTGTTGTGCCAGCAGTGTTGAAATATGCTACTCTCTTTGTTTACTGTTGTGCTATCATCAGATAATAGCATCTTATGCTTTCGCGGAAAAGCCTTTTTGATATCTGACATGTTGGCTGGATTCACAACGAGTGTAGCTTTAATTTGGTATCTTACATGTGTGATTTAATGAAAGTTTGATTTTTAAATCATTTTATTTGAATATGACTATTTTCTCTGGCTATTGGCTGGTGGGACGATTCAAATTATGCTTTACAGCCAAAGCTAGACAAACATTTGTAAGTTTATCGATAGCCTAGCATAGCATTTTGTCCAGGTAGCAGCAGGTAACTTGGTCACGGAAATCAGAAAAGCAATCAAAATAAATCGTTTACCTTTGATGAGCTTCGGATGTTTTCACTCACGAGACTCCCAGTTAGATAGCCGATGTTCTTTTTTTCCAAAAATATTATTTTTGTAGGCGAAATAGCTCCGTTTGTTCACGAAAATGCCGAAAAATATTCTAAATTAGCTCCATAATATCGACAGAAACATGGCAAACGTTTATAATCAATCCTCAAGGTGTTTTTCAAATATCTATTCGATAATATATCCACCGGGACAATTGGTTTTTCAGTAGGACCGATTGGAATAATGGCTACCTCTTACGCGAGAATCAGGTGACCACTTGCACAATGTAGCCGCTTACGGGTATTCTTCAACATAAATGCGTAATACTACGTCACAGTGCTGTAGACACCTTGGGGAATACAGAGAAAAAGTAATCTGGTTGATAGCCCATTCACTGCTCAATAGGGAACCATTGGAACGCAGAGCTTTCAAAAGATGAGTCACTTCCGGATTGGATTTTTCTCAGGCTTTCGCCTGCAATATCAGTTCTGTTATACTCACAGGCAATATTTTTACAGTTTTGGAAACTTTAGACTGTTTACTATCCTAAGCTGTCAATTATATGCATATTCTAGCATCTTGTCCTGACAAAATATCCCGTTTACTACGGGAACGTTATTTTTCCAAAAATGAAAATACTGCCACCTAGTCACAAAAGGTTAAACCATAATAAAAGCATATAACACGTAGTTATTATCTAGCTGCGGGTCCAGTTCTGACATTATGTGTAGGCCTAGCTGAGGCGATCTCGAATCCCAAGTTTCGGCTCAATAGGTCATTTGGAGCCCGGGCAGCGACCTTAATTGGTGCTGATAATACACATTTTCCGGGAGTTGCTACGGGGTCCCTGAATGAGCTATCGGACGCAAACGTTGGGGTCCGTCTTTATGGGCCGAGGCGGTTTTAATGCACCTCGTCTTGTGACTCTGGGACTTTTCTAAATGTCGTCATTTTTTGTAATGGTCTAAATTAATTGAAGTTATTGCAAATGTACGAGGCTGTTTCTCAATCTGAGAACGTTCTAGAGCCACATAACTCATCATGCACTATCGACTTCAGCTCTATAACAGGTTTCTAAATTTTCAGAGCTCTAGGTGTGACTGTTCTTTGATAGTTTGAACAAAGGTAACTATTGCAGGCTCTGTGTGTATCAGAGCCCCACACTGTGTCACTCCATCCTTGCTGTGTGTGTGTGTGTGTGTGTGTGTGAGAGCTTTTCTGGGAAATCTGATGGGATGAATGACTGATTTACAGTTCATGATGGTTGCATAATCAGAATAAGACAGGTTCATAAGGCATTCATAACCCACATAGGCTTCAGGTTGAATTTAGAAGAAAAGGCTATGTATTCCTATGGGGAGAGATGTCAATGTAAACTGGGAGATGAAAAAAAAAAAGTTTTCACTGTTATTAAGGGTTAATGCCACATGGTCAAGGTTAGGCTTGCACAGATCGGGAGGACCTCAGGAACGTACCTGAGGTCGAATTGTGCTTCTAACACTAACGGTTCTCTCTCTACTTTTATTCACGGTCGCTGCGCTCACACCGAGCGAGCTACGGTCTAGCATGGCATCTCGTTGAACTCGGCACAGCCTAGAGATTATGGTAATGCCATTACCGGCTCTGTGTCTTTAAAGCACCACACTGTGTCACTCCATCCTTGCTGTGTGTGTGTGTGAGAGCTTTTCTTTGACATCTGTTTAGAGAATGCGACCTGCCCGAATGCATAGTGTACAAGTTCTAATACAACATTTACTCATGTAAAGATGAAGAGCATGTACTTTATTTTAAAGGATGATATAATGCATGAAGCAAACAAGGGAATGATTTAGTGAAATGTGATGATGTAGACTCAGTAAAGGGGTCTTTCATCCCTCTGTGGTCTGGAACAATTCTTCAGACTCAGAGTAGCATGGTTCTGATTCTGGACTCTGCTGAACTCCTGTATATCATTTTGATATCTTTGGAGGACCACAGCTGCCATAATTAGAATTAAATTAGAAGAGATGAAGAGATGTCGTGACAGAGGGACACAGGAAGAAGATAGATCATGACACTGAAATCATTGGAGATTCTTGTAAAGAAAGCATAAACAGTGCCAATGTAGGAATCAAGAGTAGTGATGTGTTGGGGTTTAAAGTGGTGATGGTGTTGGATGAGACCACAGGGCCTTATTTCCACTTGGTGGAACAGTTGATTCTAGCAGTGCCTGGTGGAGTCTCAGTACCCGGGATCTTCTGTCCAGAACTATTCACACACCAACAGTAACCTACCAGAAAGACATGTTAATAACCTGTTAAATATATAATATTTACACATTTTACTGTAACATATTGAATTGTCACGTTCAACTCAATTGGAGAACTTATGGTGTGTGTGGTAACCTGTAGAGCCTGAACATTGCTCAGGTTTGTATTGTCCATCGTTGTCACACGTGGGGACGTCGACTCCAGGCCTGACTTTTTTCAAAGCATTTTCTCTAGCAATCTCACAGGGAGTCTTGGGTCGTATCATACCATCTAAACACATAGATAACATTCTTTGTAACAATGACATTACATAGTATAACATACATTGCTGGACAAACATCCTGGAAGCTCTGGCTGCATCTGGAATCTTGGGTTGCGTCCCCTATGGGCCCCTGTTCACCTATGGGCCCCTGTTCACCTATGGGCCCCTGTTCCCCTATGGGCCCCTGTTCACCTATGGGACCCTGTTCACCTATGGGACCCTGTTCACCTATGGGCCCTGGTCAGGAGACTGCATCCTATATAGGACCCTGTTCCCCGAAGGGCCCTGGTCAGGAGACTGCATCCTATATGGGACCCTGTTCCCCGAAGGGCCCTGGTCAGGAGACTGCATCCTATATGGGACCATGTTCCCCGAAGGGCCCTGGTCAGTAGACTGCATCCTATATGGGACCCTGTTCCCCGAAGGGCCCTGGTCAGGAGAAGTGCCCTATACGGAATAGGAAGCTATTTCAGATGTACATTTCTGAAATATTCAGTTGTTGCTTCACTCCTTCAGAGATCTTCACTGGGTCTCTCCCCCTGTGAGTTAAATTCTCCCTCTCCATTTTAAGGACCCGTCCAGTCAGAACCCTCCCTCTGGAACCCCGCACGGAGAGTTGGAGGTTCGAAATGGCGGCGAGTAGTAAAGAAAAAAATGCAGGAAATTCAGAACTAGTTGGTGAAGCAACAGCTTTGCTGGAATGACAACAATATGGCTGTCAATTCTGATGGTATGTAGCGGGAGGATGAGGGTTAATGACCTTAATGGTCGGAAGTGGAAAAACACAGGAAGATGAGAGATCATGACACAGAAAGAAGAGAGATAATTACACAGGAAGAAGAGATAATAATACCGTAAGAAAAGAGATAATGACACAGGAAGAAGAGAGATCATGATACAGAAATCAGTTTAGCATCTTGTCAAGAAAGCATAAAGAGGTCCAATTTAGGAAGCAAGAGTAGTGATAGGTTGGAGTTTAAAGTGGTGATAGTGTTGGATGAGACCACAGGGCCTCACTTACTCTGGGTGGAACATATGATTGGACCAATGCCTGGTGGAGTCGCAGTACCCGGGATATTCTGTCCAGAACTGGTCACACACCAACAGTAACCTACCAGAAAGACATGTTAAGTTAAGGAGAGTGTGACTTTTTTCCGCTTTTTGTTAAAAATCGCGCACAATTTCAACGTCCTGCTACTCATGCCGGGAATATAGTATATGCATATGATTAGTATGTGCGGATAGAAAACACTCTGAAGTTTCTAAAACTGGTTAAATCATGTCTGTGACTATAACAGAACGTCTGTTGTAGTCAAAACCCCAAGGAAATCTGTTCACAAAAAACACACAAAAAATATCACTCCGCCAGTCTCTGTATTGTCTATGGCAAGAGAAAATAGATAGGGTCCAGTTTACAGTTCCTACAGCTTCCGCACGATGCCGCCAGTGTTGGGAATTGAGTTTAAGTTCATCCTTGGTTGAATGAGAAATAGGCACTTCCTGTCATCGAGTACACAACAGAAAGTTATGGAAGAGAGAAAATCGTCCATGATTTATTGACTTGCTGCTATTGAATACAGATCGCTCCGTGATCAATTTGATCGATTATTAACGTTTACTAATACCTAAAGTTGGATTACAAAAGTAGTTTGAAGTGATTTGTCAAAGTTTATAGGCAACTTTTTTAATAAAAAAAAATTACGTTGCGTTTTGAAACAGTTTTTTCCTGGATCTGACGGTCTTCATAAATGGACATTTTGGGTATACATGGACCGATTTAATCGAGAAAAAAAAAGACCCAATTGTGATGTTTATGGGACATATAGGAGTGCCAACAAAGAAGCTTGTCAAAGGTAATGAATGTTTTATATTTTATTTCTGCGTTTTGTGTAGTGCCGGCTACGCAAATTATTTTGTTTACGTCCCCTTAGTGTATTTCGGGGGGTTGCATGCTATCAGATAATAGCTTCTCATGCTTTCGCCGAAAAGCATTTTAAAAATCTAACATGTTGGCTAGATTCACAACGAGTGTAGCTTTAATTGAGTACCCTGCATGTGTGTTTTAATGAAAGTTTGAGAATTATCGAGTACTATTACTTGTCACTCTGAAATTTCCCCTGATATTGATCCCTGTACAAAGACTGCAGCCATATTAATAACCTGTTAAATATATAATATTTACACATTTTACTGTGACATATTGAACTGTCACGTTCAACTAAATTGGAGCATTTATAGTGTGTGTGTGTGTTTTAACCTGTAGAGCCCCAACATTGCTCAGGGGTGTATTGTCCAGCGGCGTCACACGTGGGGATGTAGGCTCCAACTTTGCCATGTGGCACGGCATCTCTAGCATCCTCACATGGGGTCTTGGGTCGTATCGCACCAGCTGGACACACAGGCAACATACATTGTAATGTGGACATAACAATGATGGATATACATTCTGGAATCATGGACTGTGTTTTATAAGGGACCCTTTTCCCCTTTGGGCCCTGGTCAGGAGACTGCATCCTATATGGGACCCTGTTCCCCGAATGGCCCTGGTCAACTTTTCAGCTGATTCTTGATGTGTATATTTTGTTGTTGTCTGTAATTGTATATGAAAGGCGTTGGAAGTAAGATGTAGAAGAATGACAGTTGTCTTTACTGTACTACAGTAAGGGAATACCCCCCTGAAATGGACAAAAATGAATGGGAAGTCATTGACATTGGACAAACTATATACACGGTGTCCAATTCGTGTAAAGTTGATTGCAAATGGCATATGGCAAATGCCAGGTGTAACACTTTGAAAATCCAACAGCGAGCGTGCTCCACCGTGGTTTTTCATATTGCAAATGCAACACAAGTCAACATCCAAAAGCAAAATCCAAAAGCATATGTTTTGGCATATGTTTTGTCCATTTGCAATATGATTTCATAGGAAGTCAAAAGTCAAAAATAGCAAAATTTTATAAAAAACTTCACCACACCCTTAAAAAAGTGCTTTCTGGACTGTTTTTCAAAATTCTTTCGATTTTTGTGTCAATTACACATGTATAAGAACTGTATCAACATACTTTCGTCATATATTATTATCATAATATTTTTTTACTTGTGCATAATGCATATGTTTTCTCCATTTGCAATATGATTTCATAGGAAGTCAAAAGTCAAAAATAGCAACATTTTATAAAAAACTTCACACACTCAAAGTGCTTTCTGGACCATTTTTCGAAATTCTTTCGAATTTTGTGTCAATACACATGTATAAGAACTGTATCAACATACTTTAGTCGTATTTTATTATCATAATTTTTTATATATTTCTTTACTTGTGCATAAGGCATATGTTTTGTCCATTTGCAATATGAATTCATAGGAAGGCAAAAGTCAAAGTCAAAAGTCACTCTTTTTGGGGCCAAATGCCATAAGAAAGTTGACATGCTCAAAAATACTGCAGAAATGCTAAATTGAATGGCCTGACGAACACAGGATGGCCGGGCAGTGATAGTTGCTCCTTTCCATCGCTCGTTGTGTTGATTTCATTATGTCCATTTGTTTATGTTTTCTCACTTTTGCAAAGTCACTGTGCATTTGCAATATGGTTCAATGGGCATTTACCATCACAAATTTGTCATGCTATAAAAATTGTGCAGGAATGCGAAATTGACTGGCCCGATGAACTTGGGATGGCTGGGCAGTGATTCTGGTACCTCTCCATCGCTCGTTAGGGTTGATTTCAGAATGTCACTTTGGTGATGGTACCTCACTGTTTAAACATATTGCAAATGGACAAGAGTCACCAGCAAGTCACCGTCCATCAGTCAATTAGATATCATTCTGACACCAAACTGATACAAACTGACACCAAACCCACTTTTTCCAACTCGTTTAGTAGCCAACTATCACATACTACAGAGATGGCCCAAAATTCACAACGCATTCTATTCAAACCATAATAAAAACGTAAAACACGTAGTTACGTTCCAGCTGCGGGTCCAGTTCAGATGTCATGTGTAGGCCTAGCTGAGGCGACCCCGAATCCCAAGTTTTGGCTTGATAGGTAATTTGGTGTCCGGGCAAAACCCTAATTGATGCTGAAAATCCATTTTTTTCCAAGACTTGCTACGGGGTCCTTGAATGTGCTATCGGACAGAAACGTTGGGTTCCGTCTTTATGGGCCGAGACGGTCGCAATGCACCTAGTCTTGTGACTCTGGGACATTTCTAAATGTCGTCATTTTCATGATGCAAAAATGAATTGAAGTCATTGCAAATGTACGAGGCTGTTTCTCGGTCCGAGAACCTTCTAGAGCCACGTAACTCACCACGCACTATCGACCTGAGGTCTAGAACAGGATTCTAAAGTTTCTTTAAAAGTTCCAACAAGGTTAACGAATGCAGGCAGTATATTTCTCTACGCACCCCAATGTGTCCCTCCTTCCAAGCTGTGAGTGTGTGATTTAGTTTTCCTTTGAAATTTTATGGGAAAAATGACTGATTTACAGTTCATGGTGGTTGCGTAATCACACTTATGACGTTTTGGAAAGATTTGACTATTTTAACCCCTCGAAACAGCCCCTGAGACACCAATTATGGCACTTCCGGTTGGCACAGGAAGCTATAGGTAAACACATATCCTCATTGAGGTATGCCTTTACAGAATCCTGAGTTTTAAGTGTTTACGTTAAGAACTGACCGATTTACACAGGGTTGAATGCACTATGTCTATCAAACTGCTGATTGGGTATGGAAAAACACGTTTAGGGTGATTTTTAACCACTTCCGGTTGCTTCAGGAAGCTTAATCGACACAGGTAGACCTCATAGTGTCCTGATGGACTGTCATTGAAGACAGGTTCATAAGGCATTCATAACCCACATAGGCTTCAGGTTTACTTTAGAGGAGCAGGTAATGTATTCCTATGGGGAGAGATGTCATTGTAATCTTTGAGATCAAAAAACCCTGTTTTACTGTTAAGGGTTAATGCCACACGGTCAAGGTTTGCACAGATCGGGAGAACCTCAGGAACGTACCTGAGGTCGAATTGTGCTTCTCACCCTAACGGTTCTCTCACTGTCACCCAAAAGCAAATGACATTTAGGGCCAGGCTCACGGTCGCTGCATTCAGAGCAAGCTACGGTCAACTGGATCTGGATCTTCAACTGGATCTGTAACTGTTTAAAAAAAAAACAATTTTTGAACATCACCAATTTGACATTGCATGATTTCTCTTAAATGACGATAGATAAATGGCTGGTTCTTTTTTTATTGACACCGGAGGCTCCTTGACTTTGACGTGAAGTGGAAAAATTATTGCTCTATTTAAATTTTTGACCTTTTAATCGCAGAAAAATGGCAATAACTCAAAAACCGTTAAGGCCTAGACGCCATCTTGTTCGGGGCCAACTGCCCATTATGCCAAACCTACGCTCACCAAGTTTCGTCTTCAAAGTCTTTTACGTTTTGGATATAAAGCCACGTCGTGATTCGTGATGTTTTGTACATTTGCAATATGATTCCATTCGCCCTGTTGTGGGATTTATCGGGACAGCGGAAAAATGACCAAAATGTGATTATTTTATAAAACGGAAAATTAATGTCCGAGAGAGAGAGTTTGATGCCTTCCCGGTAGATCCGGCCCTGCCGCACGGCCCGACGCCGTCCTCAAAATTTACAAATGTTTTCGGACGTCTAGTAAGGGACTGTACATTTGCGATATGGACTTTCTCACTAACCATATGGCGAATGTCAAAATGTTCCCTTAAGGTATGAAATGCCTATTTATGTTGTAAATGTGAACATGAATTAACGCTGCCACTTCAGACTCCTCTTGTTTTATTCTTGTACGGAACCCAATGATTTATGAGAACTTACTTGATAGGTTGATGTCCTCTGTGTGATTTGTGTCTTGTTTGACACATCACCTACACACTTTATTAGAATACTTATGAAATGCACAGTTATTTTTGGTAACACCTTTTTCTCTCATACTCCAACCCCATTGGATGCATTGAACGGATGTGGGTGGAGCAATGTCTACATAGAGGTGCAGGTTGTGAACACTGAAAGCTCTGACGAAGGCTTTGAGGCTGATACGTACAGCTTTAGAGCAGTGAGACTAGCAAGAACAGTGTTCTTCATCTTACTCAACTGTAACCATGCACCTGCAACAAAGATAGCTCAGATGTGAGAGTGCCTCTTGAATCCTAGTCCAAGTACGCTCTAAAAATGTGGGGTTCAACTGGAGTTCTAAAGTTCTGTTCTATAAAACCATACAGTTCTTGGAACTGAAAATGGCCCTTAAAAGGTTCTTCTAAGAATCCCGTAGAAGATGGGGGTCATCAAGGAACCTCCTTAGCTGGTGGGGGTTCTTGCAGGAACCTACCTGCCCAACAAACATTTAGATTTGAAAGGACAGTAGCAGGTGCTTAACTTCTTAAGGGGCAGTGAGTTGCTTGGATGAAAGGTGCACAGAGGTGCCCATATTAAACTGCCTGCTTCTCAGTCCCAGTTGCTAATATATGCATATGATTATTCACATTGGATAGAAAACACTTTGAAGTTTCTAAAACCGTTTGAATGATGTCTGTGAGAATAACATAACTCATATGGCAGGCAAAAACCTGAGAAGATTTTCAACCAAAATCCTATTGAAATCACAGCGAGATATGGATGAGTTTGCACTTCCTACGGCTTCCACTAGATGTCAACAGTCTGTAGATCTTTGTCTGATGCCTCTACTGTAAAGGGGGGGCAAATGAGAGGAGAATTAGTCAGGTCTGCCATGAACTGACCATGTGCGTTCACATGAGAGGGAGCTCTCTTCCATCGCTCACCTTAAGTCCATGTAATACCCACGATTGGAAATTCATTTGAGATTTATGTTAAAAACATTCTAAAGATTGATTCAATACATCGTTTGACATGTTTCTACTGACTGTTACGGAACTTTTGGACATTTCGTCAGCATTTAGTGAACGCGCTTCATGCTAACGCGCTAACAAAAGTAGCTACTTGGTCATAAATGATGGACATTACCGAACAAAACATACATTTCTTGTGGGAGTCCTGGGAGTGCATTCCGACGAAGATCAGCAAAGGTAAGTGAAGATTTATAATGCTTTTTATGAGTTTTGCTGACTGCACAATTTGGCAGTTAATTTGCCAAAATATTGCAATATCCCTTTAAGTACATAACCTACTGTATAGCTGGGGGTACTGGAGGAGAGTGTCATGTTGTTATAAAGGAGACGGGAATGCGTAATAGGGTTTTTTATTTTCCCAAATTACAGTGTGCCATGTAAAGGCACGGGGACGAAGACCAAGCAAACACATATACAAAACACAGGGCTGAAACCCATTCAAAAGAGCCAGGAGTACCTCGAATAAATACACAGGAGGAGACCCGAAAACACAAGCACACAATGATACAACACGGGACGAGACCCCTAATCATCTATGCACAATACAAGAGGCACGAAAGCCAAAACAACCAGGCACAGGTACTCACACGACCAACGGACATTGGAACATGGATGCTTCCCAAATGGCTTCTTATCCCCTATGTAGTGCACTACTTTGGACCAGGGCCCACAGTGAACTAAATAGAGAATAGCTCATGGCCACAAAGGTAATATGGACCCTTGTCTAAAGTAGCTCACTACATAGGGAATGGGAGGTCAGTTCAGACATAGACAAGTATTAGATGAACAGATGTTGAAATCTCACCTTCTGATGTCTTCAGTTGTAGCTTCACTTCTTCAAAGGTCTTCACTGGGTCTCTATCTGTCCTGCCTGTGAGTTGAGTTCTACCTCTCTCTCAACTCCTTTTTAAGGACCCGTCCAGTCAGACACCTCCCTCTATTTTGTCAAAATTTCTCTCCCTCGCTCTCTCTCTCTCTCTCTCTCTCTCTCTCTCTTTCTCTCTACCTCTCTCTCTCTACCTCTCTCTCGCTCTCTCTCTACCTCTCTCTCCCTCTTGCTCTCTCTCTACCTCTCTCTCTCTCTCTCTCTCTCTACCTCTCTCTCGCTCTCTCTCGCTCTCTCTCTCGCTCTCTCTCTCGCTCTCTCTCTACCGCTCTCTCTCTCTCTCTCTCTCTCTCTCTCGCTCTCTCTCTACCTCTCTCTCTCTCTCGCTCTCTCTCTACCTCTCTCTCTCTCTCTCTCTACCGCTCTCTCTCTCTCTCTCTCTCGCTCTCATCCTTCAATTCTCCATACTTTCTGACATCTACCTGTTTGACAGGGTTGGGGTCAATTCAAAGTGAAGGTATTCAACTTCTGGCTCAGCTGGTTAGCGAGCTCTGTCTCATTGACAACCCAATGTTGCTAATGGCCAGCTATCTATCCTGTTAATATAACTTGTTTTGTTAGCTAGGTAATGTTAGCTAGGTATGTTAGAAATGTTATGATAACAACTCTCATCTGTTGTCGACATAAGAATTCCATTTGGGAGCACCAGCTAGTTAGCTAGGTAATGTTAGCCATGTTATGAGCACCAGCTAGTTAGCTAGGTAATGTTAGCCATGTTATGAGCACCAGCTAGTTAGCTAGGTAATGTTAGCCATGTTATGAGCACCAGCTAGTTAGCTAGGTAATGTTAGCCATGTTATGAGCACCAGCTAGTTAGCTAGGTAATGTTAGCCCTGTTATGAGCACCAGCTAGTTAGCTAGGTAATGTTAGCCATGTTATGAGCACCAGCTAGTTAGCTAGGTAATGTTAGCCATGTTATGAGCACCAGCTAGTTAGCTAGGTAATGTTAGCCATGTTATGAGCACCAGCTCGTTAGCTAGGTAATGTTAGCCATGTTATGAGCACCAGCTCGTTAGCTAGGTAATGTTAGTCATGTTATGAGCACCAGCTAGTTTGCTAGGTAATGTTAGCCATGCTATGAGCACTAGCTAGTTAGCTAGGTAATGTTAGCCATGTTATGAGCACCAGCCAGTTAGCTAGGTAATGTTAGCTAGGTATGTTAGCCATGTTATGAGCACCAGCTAGTTAGCTAGGTAATGTTAGCCATGTTATGAGCACCAGCTAGTTAGCTAGGTAATGTTAGCCATGTTATGTGCACCAGCTAGTTAGCTAGGTAATGTTAGCCATGTTATGAGCACCAGCTAGTTAGCTAGGTAATGTTAGCCATGTTATGAGCACCAGCTAGTTAGCTAGGTAATGTTAGCCATGTTATGAGCACCAGCTAGTTAGCTAGGTAATGTGAGCAGGTTGGTGGAGATGGCGGAAGCAAAAGTGTCATTTGAAGTTGAAAGCAAGTTGAGTACAGTTAGCGAGAAAGATGAGTGGAGAACAGAGAAGTCCAAGAATGGAACAAAAAAGGGTTAAAATTGTTGTGGATAATTAGTCTGATTAATCGTTGTTTGTTGGGGTACGAGATGTCATCACGTAACTATAAATCTTCAATCCTTTAATTATAAAAGCAAAGTGATTAATTTAGACTTTTATTATGCCCACTGCATGCAATAAAAAAAAATCAAATATAAACATAGTTTTTTGCATGACAGGGATTCTCGTGACTTTCAAGAATGCCGGAATTGCTTCACCTTGCTCTTCTGGTAGGCTCGATGCAGGATTCACCATACAATTATTTCAGACATAAAATGCATTTCCACCATGGCACGGACCATGATGATACCTTGGTGCAGAGAGGTATAGGCGAGAGGAGAGGAGGAGGGGCGAGAGGTATAGGCGAGAGGAGGGGAGAGAGGTATAGGAGAGAGGAGAGCTGGAGGGGAGAGAGGTATAGGAGAGAGGAGAGGTATAGGGTATGAGAGGAGGAGGGGGAGAGGTATGGGAGAGGGGAGAGCTTAGGGTATGAGAGGAGGAGGGGGAGAGGTATGGGAGAGGGGAGAGCTTAGGGTATGAGAGGAGGAGGGAAGAGGTTAGGGTATGAGAGGAGGAGGGGAGAGGTTAGGGGACAAGAGGGATAGGAGAGAGGAGAGGTTAGGGGAGGAGAGGTGTAGGGGAGAGAGGTATTAGGAGAGAGTAGAGGTATAGGAGAGAGTAGAGGTATAGGAGAGAGGAGAGGTATATTGTCTGAGAGGAGGGGGGAGAGAGGTATGGGAGAGGGGAGAGGTTTGGGTATGAGAGGAGGAGGGGAGAGAGGTATGGGAGAAAGGAGAGGTTAGGGTATGAGAGGAGGAGGGGAGAGGTTAGGGTATGAGAGGAGGAGGGGAGAGGGATATGGGAGAGGGGAGAGGTTAGGGTATGAGAGGAGGAGGGGAGAGGGATATGGGAGAAAGGAGAGGTTAGGGTATGAGAGGAGGAGGGGAGAGGGATATGGGAGAGGGGAGAGGTTAGGGTATGAGAGGAGGAGGGGAGAGGTTAGGGTATGAGAGGAGGAGGGGAATAACTGAATGGAATAACTGATTTGATAAATGATGATGATAATATGTCATCTTAAAGTGGAAGAACAGGGAAGACATCCTCCTCCCTCATGTATTACCCTTCCTGCAGGCTCATCCTAACTACCCTCCAGCTTGACAAAGCCACCTGCCATACTGCACAGAACGAGTGTGATTTCCTGCAATACAGGAATGTCAGTATTCTGCCATGGCCAATGAGGAGCCCGGATCTCAATCCCATTGAGCACGCCTGGGACCCGTTGGATCGGAGGGTAAGGGCTAGGGCCATTCCTACCAGAAATTTCTGGGATCTTGCAGGTGCCTTGGTGGAAGAGTGGGGTAACATCTCACAGCAAGAACGGGCAAATCTGGTGCAGTCCATGAGGAGGAGATGCACTGCAGTACTTAATGCAGCTGGTGGCCACACCAGATACTGACTGTTACTTTTGACTTTGACCCCCCCCCCCCCCCCCCTTTGTTCCGGTACACGTTATTCCATTTCTGTTAGTTACGTGTCTGTGGAACTTGTTCAGTTTATGTCTCTGTGCAGCGGCTGGCTGGGTCGCTCTGACCCGCAGAGCGCAGAGCACAACAAGAACACTCGGCTGCTCTCTAGCACACAGCGGGGCATGTCCGGACCTGTGTAGCGGCTGGCAGGGTCGCTCTGACCCACGAGCGCACGACCTCGCCACACACCTCACCAGTGGCTGGCAGGGTCGCTCTGAGCAACGAGCGCGACTCTAACACTCGGCTGCTCTCTAGCACCCAGCGAGGCACGTCCGGACCTGTGCAGCGTCTGGCTGAGGTGCTCTGACCCAAGAGCGCAGAGCTGCGAGCCCAGAGCGCAGAGCGGGGAGCCGGGCACAGCCTCGCCACACTCGCCACACTCGCAGACTCTCTACTACGCTCCGCGGCACACGCCTCGCCAGTGGCTGACAGGGTCGCTCTGAGCGCAGAGCTGCGAGCCCAGAGCGCAGAGCGGGGAGCCGGGCACAGCCTCGCCACACTCGCCACACTCGCAGACTCTCTACTACGCTCAAAGGCACACACCTCGCCAGTGGCTGGCACGGTCACGCTGACCCCGCCAGCGCAGAGCGGGAGCCCTGGAAACACAGGGCCTGGGTCGCTCTGACCTGCGAGCGCAGAGCACAGAAAGGGGAGCCCTCCACACACAGGACCTGGGTCACCCTGACCCCAGGACCACGGGAGGGTTAAATGAACCTTTTAAGACAACATATTTTGCTACAGGGGTACCATAAGAACCATCTTACACAATAAAACTATTTCAAGACATTCCCAACATAGTACACTGCTTTTGACCAAGGCCTATAGGGTCACAACTAGTCCACTATGTAAGGAATAGGGTTCTATTTGGGACATACCTCATCCATCTATTCCATTGTCCTGTTCTTCCAGAAATACAGAAAGTCACCTTGATGACAAGGTTTGGTGAAAGAGAGGCTTGACCCTCGCAAAGAAAAGGCATGCTAGCTATTTACCCTCTCCCACCTTCTCTCCTCCTCACAAAGGAATGCTTTAGCCTTAAGACATTGATCTATCACCTCTCCTCTCATCTTGCAGACTGTTTTAAATTAAATCACAATGAGATTATGTGGTTTATGGTATTTTTTGTGCAATACATTTGCACTACGATTATGTAAAAACCCACTACAAACTTCTGCTAACATTAGCCACCGCTAGCTGAGAATAATTGGTAGCGGTGGGGCAGGCTGTGCCTGTCCTCCTATCTTTTTTTTGCATTTTCAATGGTCTGAAAGATGCTGGAAATGAATATCTTGTTAATGCAAAGACCAGGAAACTCTGGAAAAAAATAAAAGTCGATTATTTAAATGAATGGCTCTGAATGCACTGTCGGCATGCATCCAAACGTTATCAACCACTTTTGGAGCTAACTAGCTGGTGCTCATAACATGGCTAACATTGCCTAGCTAACTAGCTAGTGCTCATAACATGGCTAACATACCTAGCTAACATTACCTAGCTAACTAGCTGGTGCTCATAACATGGCTAACATTATCTAGCTAACTAGCTGGTGCTCATAACATGGCTAACATTACCTAGCTAACGAGCTGGTGCTCATAACATGACTAACATTACCTAGCTAACTAGCTGGTGCTCATAACATGGCTAACATTACCTAGCTAACTAGCTGGTGCTCCCAAATGGAATTCTTATGTCGACAACAGATGAGAGTTGTGATCATAACATTTCTAACATTACCTAGCTAACAAAACAAGTTATATTAACAGGATAGATAGCTGGCCATTAGCAACATTGGGTTGTCAATGAGACAGAGCACGCTAACCAGCTGAGCCAGAAGTTGAATACCTTCACTTTGAATTGACCCCAACCCTGTCAAACAGGTAGATGTCAGAAAGTATGGAGAATTGAAGGATGAGAGCGAGAGAGAGGTAGAGAGAGAGAGCGGTAGAGAGAGAGAGAGAGAGAGAGAGAGAGAGAGAGAGGTAGAGAGAGAGCGAGAGAGAGAGAGAGAGAGAGAGAGAGAGAGAGAGAGAGAGAGAGGGAGCGGTAGAGAGAGAGCGAGAGAGAGAGGTAGAGAGCGAGAGAGAGAGAGGTAGAGAGAGAGAGAGAGAGGTAGAGCAAGAGGGAGAGAGAGGTAGAGAGAGAGCGAGAGAGCGAGAGGTAGAGAGAGAGCGAGAGAGAGGTAGAGAGAGAGGTAGAGAGAAAGAGAGAGAGAGAGAGAGAGCGAGGGAGAGAAATTTTGACAAAATAGAGGGAGGTGTCTGACTGGACGGGTCCTTAAAAAGGAGTTGAGGGAGAGGTAGAACTCAACTCACAGTCAGGACAGAGAGAGACCCAGTGAAGACCTTTGAAGAAGTGAAGCTACAACTGAAGACTTCAGAAGGTGAGATTTCAACATCTGTTCATCTAATATCTGTCCCAACTGACATCCCATTCCCTTTGTAGTGACCTACTTTAGACAAGGGTCCATATTACCTTTGTGGCCATGAGCTATTCTCTATTTAGTTCACTGTGGGTCCTGGTACAAAGTAGTGCACTACATAGGGGATAAGAAGCCATTTGGGAATCATCCATGTTCCAATGTCCGTTGGTCGTGTGAGTACCTGTGCCTTGTTGTTTTGGCTTTCGTGCCTCTTGTATTGTGCATAGATGATTAGGGGTCTCGTCCCGTGTTGTATCATTGTGTGCTAGTGTTTTCGGGTCTCCTCCTGTGTATTTATTCGAGGTACTCCTGGCTCTTTTGAATGGGTTTCAGCCCTGTGTTTTGTATATGTGTTTGCTTGGTCTTCGTCCCCATGCCTTTACATGGCACACTGTAATTTGGGAAAATAAAAAACCCTATTACGCATTCCTGTCTCCTTTATAACAATGTGACACTCTCCTCCAGTACCCCCAGCTATACAGTAGGTTATGTACTTAACACAGGGTCTCCTATCCTCCAGTACCCCCAGCTATACAGTAGATTATGTACTTAACACAGGGTTTCATATCCTCTAGTACCCCCAGCTATACAGTAGGTTATGTACTTAACACAGGGTCTCCTCTCCTCCAGTACCCCCAGCTATACTGTAGGTTATGTACTTAACACAGGGTCTCCTCTCCTCTCCTCCAGTACCCCCAGCTATACAGTAGGTTATGTAGTTAACACAGGGTCTCCTCTCCTCCAGTACCCCCAGCTATACAGTAGGTTATGTACTTAACACAGGGTCTCCTCTCCTCTAGTACCCCCAGCTATACAGTAGGTTATGTACTTAACACAGGGTCTCCTCTCCTCTAGTACCCCCAGCTATACAGTAGGTTATGTACTTAACACAGGGTCTCCTCTCCTCCAGTACCCCCAGCTATACAGTAGGTATACATATGCACAAAGGTATCATTATGGTCTGCTACCAAGGTATCACCATGGTCTGCACCAAGGTATCACCATGGTCTGCACCAAGGTATCATCATGGTCTGCACCAAGGTATCATCATGGTCTGCACCAAGTTATCATCATGGTCTGCACCAAGGTATCATCATGGTCTGCACCAAGGTATCATCATGGTCTGCACCAAGGTATCATCATGGTCTGCACCAAGGTATCATCATGGTCCGTGCCATGGTGGAACTGCATTGTATGTCTGAAATAATTGGATGGTGAAACTTGCATCGAGCCTACCAGAAGAGCAAGGTGAAGCAATTCCGGCATTTTTGAAAGTCAAAATAAACCTTGTCCTGCAAAACAACTATTTGTATATGATCATTAAAAAAATGCATTCAGTGGGCATAATTGAACTCCCAATTACGTTCTGGACACGCCCCTTTCCTGCTAACTCACCACACCTGAACTCACTCTGCTAATCATCAATTCCTCTTCCATTCTTCTGGTATATAAGCACCTTGTTCTACTTGGGTTTGTTCAGCATTTGTGGTGTCCCAGTTCCTTTATTGTTCCTGTTGTTATTGGCTAAAGTAAGTGCCTGCTATTGTATCTTTTCTAGGGTTTTAACTTCCTGCACTGGGGTGTAATATCCTGTTCATCCTAGCATGTGTATTGTTATGGTGTAGCTGGCCCAGTATTAGACCTTTAATTTAACTGTAAGGGTAGTGTTACAGCTAGTGAGATGAGACATGGTATAATGATGGTTCCTGCCTGCAGAATGTGTCTTACTTCTATAATCCTGTAGACTGTTCTGATTGGTTGCACTGCGTCTCAGTGAACAAGAAACTATGAAATGCTGTTTTTACTTCCCCCACTCCCCATCAACTTTAAATGGATTCCATGTTGTGCTCAGCTGTTTAGCTAATCACCCTCTCAATATGGGCACCATGCTGGGCCAGACTGGAAGTAGGGGAAACATGGACGTGCAAGGCCAGAACAAAACATTGGCCGCCATATTTGGATGGGCCTTGTCTAAACTAGATTTAGTTATTGATCAGTGCTGTAAATGGTGCTTTATCAGAACCATCTAGTGTATTATGGCTGGATCTTCAGAGGTGGGACCCCATGCTGCTAGCAGGTACCTTATTGAACCATGTCATCTACTAGCAAGCTTTTGCTGTGGAATGTCCTTAGACCTTGCTTCATTAATTAATAGGTCTAATATTGGGCTGTGGTGTATTCCCTCCAGCACGACAACATCCTATCACAGCCTTTCCTGGTGGCCATTTAACCTTGTTACAAGCCACTACTCCTTACCTGCCGGTGTTACAAGCCACTGAGCCTTACCTGCTGGTGTTACAAGCCACTAAGCCTTACCTACTGGTGTTACAAGCCACTGAGCCTTACCTGCTGGTGTTACAAGCCACTGAGCCTTACCTGCTGGTGTTACAAGCCACTGAGCCTTACCTGCTGGTGTTACAAGCCACTGAGCCTTACCTGCTGGTGTTACAAGCCACTGAGCCTTACCTGCTGGTGTTACAAGCCACTGAGCCTTACCTGCTGGTGTTACTAGCCACTGAGCCTTACCTGCTGGTGTTACAAGCCACTGAGCCTTACCTGCTGGTGTTACAAGCCACTGAGCCTTACCTACTGGTGTTACAAGCCACTGAGCCTTACCTGCCAGCATTTATACTTTGCTTTTATTTTTGTTGGAAAGTAAAAGAAGCAGAATTGAACTTTGTTCAATCATAATGTTTGTTTTCTGACAGATTTGGCCATAACCAAACATGAGTGACACTTCTACATTTGGGAATTATTACTTCTGTCTGAGTGGAGAGAAATACCTGCCCAGAAATTCTCCTCAGCCCTGTTTAGGGAATAGGTTGGCATTTAGGAAAGCAGACATATTCCTGTTCTAATCTACTGTATGTGGAGTTGAATCTGTGGTTTTGATGGCTTCACTCTGTTTCTCTCAGGAGACTCCATGACCATGTTGACCAGTCTTCTGCTTCTCAGTGCTGCCTTTGCTCTGGGAGATGCACGTAAGAGTCCACTTTTCTTGACTCGTTCTGTATTTTTCTCGTAGCAGACATTACTGATTGACCTACAAACAATATTGTAGCTGTGATTTGTAGTTCTCTCTCCACTAGCCTTTAAAGCCACATGTAACTTCTCCTTACAGAGTCATTGATGGAAGAAGACTTATGTCCTTCCGGTTGGACCAAATATGGATCACGCTGCTTAATGTTTGTAAAGACTACAAGGAGCTGGCCTGAAGCAGAGGTATCACCCTTACCATCTACTGTGAATTTGAAGGGGGAAGTGTAGTTGAAATTAGCTATTGGACATTACCTTAAAGGTGATACTTTCTTAAACTGTAACACATGACTGATGTGAAATACTGAACTTCCCTTTAAGATGGGAATTTTCTATACATTTTGAATATTTAATGTGGAGTCGTGCCTCCTGTATACTGGAACCCACAGGACATGGCTTAAGACTGAGATAAACTAGTATCTTTAAGAGTTTAAAAAGAAATTAGTTGCGCTGGTCAATATTTGGTTGAGAGTCCAGAAGACAAATTCTCAGCAAGGCTGACTGACTAATACATGAAATGTCTTTGTTCCCATCTACTGCTTGGCTGTTACTGTAGATAATAATTTTCTTAACTGACTTGCCTAGTTAAATTAATACTTTCTTCTCTAGCGGTACTGTGTCCCTTGGTGATCAACTGGTGTCTGTACCCAACGTTGTGAAGTACCTTGGCGCAAACCTGGCATCTGTGCACAGCTCCGAGGAGGACCAGTTTCTACAGGCGTTGGTCTTGGTCAAGACTGTTGATTTCCCTCCTACCTGGATTGGAGGATGTTATTCGGTTGAGGTGGGACCATTAAGCCTACAGTGATATATAGAGCCATTATTGCAAGGAACGCCGTTCCATCGCGTATTGCTCAAGTGAACAGCAAATCTGGTTAAAAACGGGAGATGTGGCATGTAGGCTACCTGTAATTTGTTCATGTAGTTCTGTCTAATGTTCTAATGTCATTTTGTGTGGACCCCAGGAAGAGGAGCTGCTGCTTTTTAACAGCTATTGTAATGGTTTCCATATAAAATATAAAGAGTTGCCAGGCAACGGGTAGCCTCGCAGTTGGCCAATAAAGGCTTGTTTGAATCCCAGAGCTCACTCCGTGAAATCTGATGTGCCCTTGAGCAACGCCCTTAATCCTAATTGACCCTGTAGGTCATTCTAGATGAATCTGCTAAATTATTTTACTGTCAACTTCCGGAGGCCTTTATACTCATGTAAAATGTTTCTAGGTAAGTATAAATTTGATCAAAGTAATCTCTTCCATTCAGTCTTGTAACCATGTGTATGGGGTTTCTAGCTTCAAAAGTTGTAGACTTGTTATAGTCTTTGAAAGGCATCGGTATGACTGCAAATGTGAGGAGTAGACTGTAGGTTCTTTACACAAGCAACAGTCCCAGTCAGTGGGTTTTGAAGTAGTGGTAGCTTAAACTGTTTGGTTGCAGGTGGTAGAGGAAGGACTACATTTAGTCTATATTCTCAAACCCCACTTTCCCCCCCTCAGGACAGGCGGTGGTTCTGGAGTGATGGCTCCGACTTTGATCACCAGAACTGGGCTAAAGGAAGGCCTGGTGCTGGTGCCAGAGAGTCTTGTGTTCATATCAACTTTGGAGGTACAGTAAACTCAGTATCAGTCATCAAATTAAACTTATTCCTAGTTAATTTAACTTTCCTGCTGTGTACAGCTGAATATTCTGGTTTTGTCTTCAGGTCAACAGCGCTGGGACAATGCATTATGTGAAAGGAGCTTGCCCTCTGTGTGCTCCCTGAGGCTCCTGCCGCTTCGCCAGAGTATCCATTAAAAGCAGCAATGCTATTCCGTAGTGTCTTTGTCCTTAATGCTTCATGGGAAGCTCTGTTGCTGTTAAATGAAGTCTCAGTTACTACACAAATGTTGAGGAATTGTTTGCAGCCAATAAAATGTGGACAATATTTTTTGTCTCATGAGTTATTGACTATGAATCATATTGCCAAAGTTGTCCCATGTTTTGATCTTTCTAAAAGGTATTTGTCAAATAGACATTTAAGTACAAAACCGGTGTTAACACTTCACCTGAAACTCTGCATCATAACACATGTTGTAGTTGGTACTCTTTCTTCCCCTGTGGGACTCAAACCCACAACCTTTGTTGCAAGTGCCATGCTGGACTGTGCCACCAGGACATAACTGTCATTGTGCTATACTTTATGTAAATGTAGACCTGTGAAGTGACTCAGTATGTTTAGGATACTGAAGGTTCAAAAGACATGTTTAACTTCTAATGCCTGCAGGGGCAGTATTGAGTAGCTTGGATGAAAAGGAGCCCATTGTAAACAGCCAGCTTCTCAGTCTCAGCTGCTAATATATGCATATTAGTATTGGATAGAAAACATTCAAGTTTCCAAAACTGTCAAAATATTGTCTGTGTATAACAACTGATATTGCAGGTGAAACCCTGAGGAATATCAAACCAGGAAGTGGCTTCTATTTTATCTGCATGTTCCATAGCCTCCCTTTGCGCCACTTAAAGGGATATCAACCAGATTCCTTTTCCTATCGCTTCCTCAAGTTGTCAAGTCTTCAACCAGTTTCAGGGTTTTATTTTGAGGAATGAGCCAGAACAATAACATCTGTCAAGTGTTCGCATGAGTTCTGCTCGCGCAACAGATTTTGGGAAGCCATTGCCGTTCCTTCTCCTACTGAACAAGACCGTTGCGGTTGACATTATCGATTATATATTTTATCCTGAGGAGTGATTATAAATGTTTCTATGGCCAAACAGTTCTATTGTTTCATCAGACCAGAGGACATTTCTCCAAAAAGTACAGTATTTGTCCCCATGTGCAGTTGCAAACCGTAGTCTGGCTTTTTTATGGCCGTTTTTGGAGCCGTGGCTTCTTCCTTGCTGAGCAGCCTTTCATGTTATGTCGATGTAGGACTCGTTTTACTGTGGATATAGATACTTTTGTACCCCGTTTCCTCCAGCATCTTCACAAGGTCCTTTGCTGTTCTGGGATTGATTTGCACTTTTTGCACCAAAGTACTTTCATCTCTAGGAGACAGAACGTGTCTCCTTCCTGAGCATTATGATGGCTGCGTGGTCCCATGGTGTTTATACTTGCGTACTATTGTTTGTACAGATGAACCTGGTACCTTCAGGCATTTTGAAATTGCTCCCAAGGATGAACCAGACTTGTCTTGGCTGATTTATTTTGATTTTCCCATGATGTCAAGCAAAGAGGCACTGAGTTTGAAGGTAGGCCTTGAAATACATCCA
Source organism: Oncorhynchus kisutch (assembly GCF_002021735.2). Classification (NCBI taxonomy): domain Eukaryota; kingdom Metazoa; phylum Chordata; class Actinopteri; order Salmoniformes; family Salmonidae; genus Oncorhynchus; species Oncorhynchus kisutch. The sequence continues at coordinate 4,879,968 of NC_034189.2, read as the reverse complement.
CAGGTACACCTCCAATTGACTCAAATGATGCCAATGAGCCCATCAGAAGCTTCTAAAGCCATGACATCATTTTCTGGAATTTTCCAAGCTGTTTAAAGGCACTGGAATTGTGATACAGTGGATTATAAGTGAAATAATCTGTCTGTTAACAATTGTTGGAAAAATGACCTGTGTCATGCACAAAGTAGATGTCCTAACCGACTTGCCAAAACGATAGTTTGTTAACAATACATTTGTGGAGTGGTTGAAAAACGTATGTAACTGTCTGTAAACTTCATACTTCAACTGTCAGTGTGAGGTGTGTCACTCTTACCTTTGGGAACAAAGGTGTCTCCCAGAGCAAAAGCTGTGCTGACAAGCAGAATGATGGTCAATGTCACCATGGTGATAGTCTGGAGAGAGAGAGATGAGCATTTTAATCAGCTGTGATTGTACTGGATTACTCCAAATCACTGGGATGGCTGGGGGTACTAGAGGAGAGGAGACCCTGTGTTAAGTACATAACCTACTGTATAGCTGGGGGTACTGGAGGAGAGGAGACCCTGTGTTAAGTACATAACCTACTGTATAGCTGGGGGTACTAGAGGAGAGGAGAGGAGACCCTGTGTTAAGTACATAACCTACTGTATAGCTGGGGGTACTAGAGGAGAGGAGAGGAGACCCTGTGTTAAGTACATAACCTACTGTATAGCTGGGGGTACTAGAGGAGAGGAGACCCTGTGTTAAGTACATAACCTACTGTATAGCTGGGGGTACTAGAGGAGAGGAGACCCTGTGTTAAGTACATAACCTACTGTATAGCTGGGGGTACTGGAGGAGAGGAGACCCTGTGTTAAGTACATAACCTACTGTATAGCTGGGGGTACTGGAGGAGAGGAGAGGAGACCCTGTGTTAAGTACATAACCTACTGTATAGCTGGGGGTACTGGAGGAGAGGAGACCCTGTGTTAAGTACATAACCTACTGTATAGCTGGGGGTACTGGAGGAGAGGAGACCCTGTGTTAAGTACATAACCTACTGTATAGCTGGGGGTACTGGAGGAGAGGAGAGGAGACCCTGTGTTAAGTACATAACCTACAGTATAGCTGGGGGTACTGGAGGAGAGGAGAACCTGTGTTAAGTACATAACCTACTGTATAGCTGGGGGTACTAGAGGATATGAAACCCTGTGTTAAGTACATAACCTACTGTATAGCTGGGGGTACTGGAGGATAGGAGACCCTGTGTTAAGTACATAACCTACTGTATAGCTGGGGGTACTGGAGGAGAGTGTCACATATTTATAAAGGAGACAGGAATGCGTAATAGGGTTTTTTATTTTCCCAAATTACAGTGTGCCATGTAAAGGCACGGGGACGAAGACCAAGCAAACACATATACAAAACACAGGGCTGAAACCCATTCAAAAGAGCCAGGAGTACCTCGAATAAATGCACAGGACGAGACCCGAAAACACAAGCACACAATGATACAACACGGGACGAGACCCCTAATCATCTATGCACAATACAAGTGGCACGAAAGCCAAAACAACAAGGCACAGGTACTCACACGATCAACGGACATTGGAACATGGATGCTTCCCAAATGGCTTCTTATCCCCTATGTAGTGCACTACTTTGGACCAGGGCCCACAGTGAACTAAATAGAGAATAGCTCATGTCCACAAAGGTAATATGGACCCTTGTCTAAAGTAGCTCACTACATAGGGAATGGGAGGTCAGTTCAGACATAGACAAGTATTAGATGAACAGATGTTGAAATCTCACCTTCTGATGTCTTCAGTTGTAGCTTCACTTCTTCAAAGGTCTTCACTGGGTCTCTCTCTGTCCTGCCTGTGAGTTGAGTTCTACCTCTCTCTCAACTCCCGTCCAGTCAGACACCTCCCTCTATTTTGTCAAAATTTCTCTCTCTCTCTCTCGCTCTCTCGCTCTCTCGCTCTCTCGCTCTCATCCTTCAATACTCCATACTTTCTGACATCCAGGGTTGGGGTCAATTCAAAGTGAAGGTATTCAACTTCTGGCTCAGCTGGTTAGCGAGCTCTGTCTCATTGAAAACTCAATGTTGCTAATGGCCAGCTATCTATCCTGTTAATATAACTTGTTTTGTTAGCTAGGTAATGTTAGAAATGTTATGATCACAACTCTCATCTGTTGTCGACATAAGAATTCCATTTGGGAGCACCAGCTAGTTAGCTAGGTAATGTTAGCCATGTTATGAGCACCAGCTAGTTAGCTAGGTAATGTTAGTCATGTTATGAGCACCAGCTCGTTAGCTAGGTAATGTTAGCCATGTTATGAGCACCAGCTAGTTAGCTAGGTAATGTTAGCCATGTTATGAGCACCAACTAGTTAGCTAGGTAATGTTAGCCATGTTATGAGCACCAGCTAGTTAGCTAGGTAATGTTAGCCATGTTATGAGCACCAGCTAGTTAGCTAGGTAATGGTAGCCATGTTATGAGCACCAGCTAGTTAGCTAGGTAATGTTAGCCATGTTATGAGCACCAGCTAGTTAGCTAGGTAATGTTAGCCATGTTATGAGCATCAGCTAGTTAGCTAGGTAATGTTAGCCATGTTATGAGCACCAGCTAGTTAGTGAGGTAATGTTAGCCATGTTATGAGCACCAGCTCGTTTGCTAGGTAATGTTAGCCATGTTATGAGCACCAGCTAGTTAGCTAGGTATGTTAGCCATGTTATGAGCACCAGCTAGTTAGCTAGGTAATGTTAGCTAGGTATGTTAGCCATGTTATGAGCACCAGCTAGTTAGCTAGGCAATGTTAGCCATGTTATGATCACCAGCTAGTTAGCTCCAAAAGTGGTTGATAACGTTTGGATGCATGCCGACAGTGCATTCAGAGCCATTCATTTAAATAATCGACTTGTATTTTTTTCCAGAGTTTCCTGGTCTTTGCATTAACAAGATATTCATTTCCAGCATCTTTCAGACCATTGAAAATGCAAAAAAAAGATAGGAGGACAGGCACAGCCTGCCCCACCGCTACCAATGATTCTCAGCTAGCGGTGGCCAATGTTAGCAGAAGTTTGTAGTGGGATTTACATAATAGTAGTGCAAAAGTATTGCACAAAAAATACCATAAACCACAATCTCAGTGTGATTTAATTTAAAACAGTCTGCAAGATGAGAGGAGAGGTGATAGATCAATGTCTTAAGGCTAAAGTATTGGAAGAGAGATATGCCGTAGGACCAGCAGCATTCCTTTGTGAGGAGGAGAGAAGGTGGGAGAGGGTAAATAGCTAGCGTGCCTTTTCTTTGCGAGGGTCAAGCCTCTCTTTCACCAAACCTTGTCATCAAGGTGACTTTCTGTATTTCTGGAAGAACAGGACAATGGAATAGATGGATGAGGTATGTCCCAAATAGAACCTTATTCCTTACATAGTGGACTAGTTGTGACCCTATAGGCCCTGGTCAAAAGCAGTGTACTATGTTGGGAATGTCTTGAAATAGTTTTATTGTGTAAGATGTTTCTTATGGTACCCCTGTAGCAAAATATGTTGTCTTAAAAAGTTCATTTAACCCTCCCGTGGTCCTGGGGTCAGGGTGACTCAGGTCCTGTGTGTGGAGGGCTCCCCTTTCTGTGCTCTGCGCTCGCAGGTCAGAGCGACCCAGGCCCTGTATTTACAGGGCTCCCGCTCTGCGCTGGCGGGGTCAGAGTGACCGTGCCAGCCACTGAGCGTAGTAGAGAGTCTGCGAGTGTGGCGAGTGTGGCGAGGCTGTGCCCGGCTCCCCGCTCTGCGCTCTGGGCTCGCAGCTCTGCGCTCTTGGGTCAGAGCACCTCAGCCAGACGCTGCACAGGTCCGGACGTGCCTCGCTGTGTGCTAGAGAGCAGCCGAGTGTTAGAGTCGCGCTCGTGGCTCAGAGCGACCCTGCCAGCCACTGGCGAGGCGTGTGCCCTGGAGCGTAGTAGAGAGTCTGCGAGTGTGGCGAGGTCGTGCGCTCGTGGGTCAGAGCGACCCTGCCAGCCGCTACACAGGTCCGGACATGCCCCGCTGTGTGCTAGAGAGCAGCCGAGTGTTCTTGTTGTGCTCTGCGCTCTGCGGGTCAGAGCGACCCAGCCAGGTTCGGGTATGAGAGGAGGAGTGGAATAACTGAATGAAATAACAGATTTTTTTTTGTCAATGATCTTTTTGTCAATGATGATAATATGTTATCTTAAAGTGGAAGAACAGGGAAGACATCCTCCTCCCTCATGTAGTACCCTTCCTGCAGGCTCATCCTAACTACCCTCCAGCTTGACAAAGCCACCTGCCATACTGCACAGAACAAGTGTGATTTCCTGCAATACAGGAATGTCAGTATTCTGCCATGGCCAACGAGGAGCCCGGATCTCAATCCCATTGAGCACGCCTGGGACCCGTTGGATCGGAGGGTAAGGGCTAGGGCCATTCCTCCCAGAAATTTCTGGGATCTTGCAGGTGCCTTGGTGGAAGAGTGGGGTAACATCTCACAGCAAGAACGGGCAAATCTGGTGCAGTCCATGAGGAGGAGATGCACTGCAGTACTAAATGCAGCTGGTGGCCACACCAGATACTGACTGTTACTTTTGACTTTGACTCCCCCCCCCCCTTTGTTCGAGGGCACGACCTCGCCACACTCGCAGACACTCTACTACGCTCCAGGGCACACGCCTCGCCAGTGGCTGACAGGGTCACTCTGACTCGCAGAGTGCGGAGCGCAGAGCGCCAGCCCTGGAAACAGAGGGCCTTGGTCGCACTGACCCACGAGCTCAGAGCGCGAGCCCTGGAAACACAGGGCCTGGGTTGCACTGACCCACGAGCGCAGAGCTCAGAGCCCTGGAAACACAGGGCCTGGGTCGCTTTTACCCACGAGCGCAGAGCGCAGAGCCCTGGAAACACAGGGCCTGGGTCGCTCTGACCCACGAGCGCAGAGCCCTGGAAACACAGGGCCTGGGTCGCACTGACCCACGAGCGCAGAGCGCGAGCCCTGGAAACACAGGGCCTGGGTTGCACTGACCCACGAGCGCAGAGCTCAGAGCCCTGGAAACACAGGGCCTGGGTCGCTTTTACCCACGAGCGCAGAGCGCAGAGCCCTGGAAACACAGGGCCTGGGTCGCACTGACCCACGAGCTCAGAGCCCTGGAAACACAGGGCCTGGGTCGCACTGACCCACGAGCGCAGAGCGCGAGCCCTGGAAACACAGGGCCTGGGTCGCTCTGACCCACGAGCGCAGAGCCCTGGAAACACAGGGCCTGGGTCGCACTGACCCACGAGCGCAGAGCGCGAGCCCTGGAAACACAGGGCCTGGGTCGCTTTTACCCACGAGCGCAGAGCGCAGAGCCCTGGAAACACAGGGCCTGGGTCGCTCTGACCCACGAGCGCAGAGCCCTGGAAACACAGGGCCTGGGTCGCACTGACCCACGAGCACAGAGCGCGAGCCCTGGAAACACAGGGCCTGGGTCGCATTGACCCACGAGCGCAGAGCTCAGAGCCCTGGAAACACAGGGCCTGGGTCGCACTGAACCACGAGCGCAGAGCACAACAAGAACACTCGGCTGCTCTCTAGCCCACAGCGGGGCATGTCCGGACCTGTGTAGCGGCTGGCAGGGTCGCTCTGACCCACGAGCGCACGACCTCGCCACACTCGCAGACTCTCTACTACGCTCCAGGGCACACGCCTCGCCAGTGGCTGACAGGGTCGCTCTGAGCGCAGAGCGAAGAGAGCAGAGCGCAGAGCGGGGCACACGCCTCGCCACACTCGCAGACTCTCTACTACGCTCAAAGGCACACACCTCGCCAGTGGCTGGCACGGTCACTCTGACCCGGCCAGCGCAGAGGGGGAGCCCTGGAAACACAGGGCCTGGGTCGCTCTGACCCGCGAGCACAGAATACAGAAAGGGGAGGACGGGACCTGGGTCACCCTGACCCCAGGACCACGGGAGGGTTAAATGAACTTTTTAAGACAACATATTTTGCTACAGGGGTACCATAAGAACCATCTTACACAATAAAACTATTTCAAGACATTCCCAACATAGTACACTGCTTTTGACCAGGGCCTATAGGGTGACAACTAGTCCACTATGTAAGGAATAGGGTTCTATTTGGGACATACCTCATCCATCTATTCCATTGTCCTGTTCTTCCAGAAATACAGAAAGTCACCTTGATGACAAGGTTTGGTGAAAGAGAGGCTTGACCCTCGCAAAGAAAAGGCATGCTAGCTATTTACCCTCTCCCACCTTCTCTCCTCCTCACAAAGGAATGCTGCTGGTCCTACGGCATATCTCTCTTCCAATACTTTAGCCTTAAGACATTGATCTATCACCTTTCCTCTCATCTTGCAGACTGTTTTAAATTAAATCACACTGAGATTATGTGGTTTATGGTATTTTTGATTATTTAAATGAATGGCTCTGAAAGCACTGTCGGCATGCAGCCAAACGTTACCAACCACTTTTGGAGCTAACTAGCTGGTGCTCATAACATGGCTAACATTACCTAGCTAACTAGCTGGTGCTCATAACATGGTAAACATTACCTAGCTAACATTACCTCACTAACATTACCTAGCTAACATTACCTAGCTAACATTACCTCGCTGACATTACCTAGCTAACATTACCTAGCTAACTAGCTGGTGCTCATAACATGGCTAACATACCTAGCTAACATTGCCTCGCTAACTAGCTGGTGCTCATAACATGGCTAACATACCTAGCTAACATTAACTAGCTAACTAGCTGGTGCTCATAACATGGCTAACATTACCTAGCTAACTAGCTGGTGCTCATAACATGGCTAATTACCTAGCAAACTAGCTGGTGCTCATAACATGGCTAACATTACCTAGCTAACGAGCTGGTGCTCATAACATGGCTAACATTACCTAACTAACTAGCTGGTGCTCATAACATGGCTAACATTACCTAGCTAACGAGCTGGTGCTCATAACATGGCTAACATTACCTAGCTAACGAGCTGGTGCTCATAACATGGCTAACATTACCTAGCTAACTAGCTGGTGCTCATAACACTGCTAACATTACCTAGCTAACGAGCTGGTGCTCATAACATGGCTAACATTACCTAGCTAACGAGCTGGTGCTCATAAGATGGCTAACATTACCTAGCTAACTAGCTGGTGCTCATAACATGGCTAACATTACCTAGCTAACTAGCTGGTGCTCATAACATGGCTAACATTACCTAGCTAACGAGCTGGTGCTCATAACATGGCTAACATTACCTAGCTAACTAGCTGGTGCTCATAACATGGCTAACATTACCTAGCTAACTAGCTGGTGCTCATAACATGGCTAACATTACCTAGCTAACGAGCTGGTGCTCATAACATGGCTAACATTACCTAGCTAACTAGCCGGTGCTCATAACATGGCTAACATTACCTAGCTAACATTACCCCACTAACATTACCTAGCTAACATTACCTAGCTGACATTACCTAGCTAACATTACCTAGCTAACTAGCTGGTGCTCATAACATGGCTAACATACCTAGCTAACATTGCCTCGATAACTAGCTGGTGCTCATAACATGGCTAACATACCTAGCTAACATTACCTAGCTAACTAGCTGGTGCTCATAACATGGCTAACATACCTAGCTAACATTACCTAGCTAACTAGCTGGTGCTCATAACATGGCTAACATTACCTAGCTAACTAGCTGGTGCTCATAACATGGCTAACATTACCTAGCTAACTAGCTGGTGCTCATAACATGGCTAACATTACCTAGCTAACTAGCTGGTGCTCATAACATGGCTAACATTACCTAGCTAACTAGCTGGTGCTCATAACATGGCTAACATACCTAGCTAACATTACCTAGCTAACTAGCTGGTGCTCATAACATGGCTAACATTACCTAGCTAACTAGCTGGTGCTCATAACATGGCTAACATTACCTAGCAAACTAGCTGGTGCTCATAACATGGCTAACATTACCTAGCTAACGAGCTGGTGCTCATAACATGGCTAACATTACCTAACTAACTAGCTGGTGCTCATAACATGGCTAACATTACCTAGCTAACGAGCTGGTGCTCATAACATGGCTAACATTACCTAGCTAACTAGCTGGTGCTCATAACATGGCTAACATTACCTAGCTAACTAGCTGGTGCTCATAACATGGCTAACATTACCTAGCTAACTATCTGGTGCTCATAACATGGCTAACATTACCTAGCTAACTAGCTGGTGCTCATAACATGGCTAACATTACCTAGCTAACTAGCTGGTGCTCATAACATGGCTAACATAACCTAGCTAACTAGCTGGTACTCATAACATGGCTAACATTACCTAACTAACTAGCTGGTGCTCATAACATGGCTAACATTACCTAGCTAACTAGCTGGTGCTCATAACATGGCTAACATTACCTAGCTAACTAGCTGGTGCTCATAACATGGCTAACATTACCTAGCTAACTAGCTGGTGCTCATAACATGGCTAACATTACCTAGCTAACTAGCTGGTGCTCCCAAATGGAATTCTTATGTCGACAACAGATGAGAGTTGTGATCATAACATTTCTAACATACCTAGCTAACATTACCTAGCTAACAAAACAAGTTTTATTAACAGGATAGATAGCTGGCCATTAGCAACATTGGGTTGTCAATGAGACAGAGCTCACTAACCAGCTGAGCCAGAAGTTGAATACCTTCACTTTGAATTGACCCCAACCCTGTCAAACAGGTAGATGTCAGAAAGTATGGAGAATTGAAGGATGAGAGAGAGAGCGGTATAGAGAGAGAGAGAGAGCGGTAGAGAGAGAGAGAGAGAGCGGTAGAGAGAGAGAGAGCGGTAGAGAGAGAGAGCGGTAGAGAGAGAGAGAGAGAGAGAGAGAGAGAGAGAGAGAGAGAGAGAGAGAGAGAGAGAGAGAGAGAGAGAGAGAGAGAGAGAGAGAGAGAGAGAGAGAGAGAGAGAGAGAGAGAGAGAGAGAGAGAGAGAGAGAGAAATTTTGACAAAATAGAGGGAGGTGTCTGACTGGACGGGTCCTTAAAAAGGAGTTGAGAGAGAGGTAGAACTCAACTCACAGGCAGGACAGAGAGAGACCCAGTGAAGACCTTTGAAGAAGTGAAGCTACAACTGAAGACTTCAGAAGGTGAGATTTCAACATCTGTTCATCTAATACCTGTCTATGTCCCAACTGACCTCCCATTCCCTACGTAATGACCTACTTTAGACAAGGGTCCATATTACCTTTGTGGCCATGAGCTATTCTCTATTTAGTTCACTGTGGGCCCTGGTCCAAAGTAGTGCACTACATAGGGGATAAGAAGCCATTTGGGAAGCATCCATGTTCCAATGTCCGTTGGTCGTGTGAGTACCTGTGCCTGGTTGTTTTGGCTTTCGTGCCTCTTGTATTGTGCATAGATGATTAGGGGTCTCGTCCCGTGTTGTATCATTGTGTGCTAGTGTTTTTGGGTCTCCTCCTGTGTATTTATTCGAGGTACTCCTGGCTCTTTTGAATGGGTTTCAGCCCTGTGTTTTGTATATGTGTTTGCTTGGTCTTCGTCCCCGTGCCTTTACATGGCACACTGTAATTTGGGAAAATAAAAAACCCTATTACGCATTCCCGTCTCCTTTATAACAACATGACACTCTCCTCCAGTACCCCCAGCTATACAGTAGGTTATGTACTTAAAGGGATATTGCAATATTTTGGCAAATTAACTGCCAAATTGTGCAGTCAGCAAAACTCATAAAAAGCATTATAAATCTTCACTTACCTTTGCTGATCTTCGTCGGAATGCACTCCCAGGACTCCCACAAGAAATGTATGTTTTGTTCGGTAATGTCCATCATTTATGACCAAGTAGCTACTTTTGTTAGCGCGTTAGCACGAAGCGCGTTCACTAAAGGCTGACGAAATGTCCAAAAGTTCCGTAACAGTCAGTAGAAACATGTCAAACAATGTATTGAATCAATCTTTAGAATGTTTTTAACATAAATCTCAAATGAATTTCCAATCGTGGGTATTACATGGACTTAAGGTGAGCGATGGAAGAGAGCTCCCTCTCATGTGAACGCACATGGTCAGTTCATGGCAGACCTGACTAATTGTCCTCTCATTTGGCCCCCCTTTACAGTAGAGGCATCAGACAAAGTTCTACAGACTGTTGACATCTAGTGGAAGCCGTATGAAGTGCAAACTCATCCATATCTCGCTGTGATTTCAATAGGATTTTGGTTGAAAATCTTCTCAGGTTTTTGCCTGCCATATGAGTTATGTTATACTCACAAACCTCATTCAAACGGTTTTAGAAACTTCAAAGTGTTTTCTATCCAATGTGAATAATCATATGCATATATTAGCAACTGGGACTGAGAAGCAGGCAGTTTAATATGGGCACCTCTGTGCACCTTTCATCCAAGCAACTCACTGCCCCTTAAGAAGTTAAGCACCTGCTACTGTCCTTTCAAATCTAAATGTTTGTTGGGCAGGTAGGTTCCTGCAAGAACCCCCACCAGCTAAGGAGGTTCCTTGATGACCCCCATCTTCTACGGGGTTCTTAGAAGAACCTTTTAAGGGCCATTTTCAGTTCCAAGAACTGTATGGTTTTAAAGAACAGAACTTTAGAACTCCAGTTGAACCCCACATTTTTAGAGCGTACTTGGACTAGGATTCAAGAGGCACTCTCACATCTGAGCTATCTTTGTTGCAGGTGCATGGTTACAGTTGAGTAAGATGAAGAACACTGTTCTTGCTAGTCTCACTGCTCTAAAGCTATACGTATCAGCCACAAAGCCTTCGTCAGAGCTTTCAGTGTTCACAACCTGCACCTCTATGTAGACATTGCTCCACCCACATCCGTTCAATGCATCCAATGGGGTTGGAGTATGAGAGAAAAAGGTGTTACCAAAAATAACTGTGAATTTCATAAGTATTCTAATAAAGTGTGTAGGTGATGTGTCAAACAAGACACAAATCACACAGAGGACATCAACCTATCAAGTAAGTTCTCATAAATCATTTGGTTCCGTACAAGAATAAAACAAGAGGAGTCTGAAGTGGCAGCGTTAATTCATGTTCACATTTACAACATAAATAGGCATTTCATACCTTAAGGGAACATTTTGACATTCGCCATATGGTTAGTGAGAAAGTCCATATCGCAAATGTACAGTCCCTTACTAGACGTCCGAAAACATTTGTAAATTTTGAGGACGGCGTCGGGCCGTGCGGCAGGGCCGGATCTACCGGGAAGGCATCAAACGAACTCTCTCGGACATTAATTTTCCGTTTTATAAAATAATCACATTTTGGTCATTTTTCCGCTGTCCCGATAAATCCCACAAGAGGGCGAATGGAATCATTTTGCAAATGTACAAAACATCACGAATCACGACGTGGCTTTATCTCCAAAACGTAAAAGACTTTGAAGACGAAACTTGGTGAGCGTAGGTTTGGCATAATGGGCAGTTGGCCCCGAACAAGATGGCGTCTAGGCCTTAAGGTTTTTGAGTTATTGCCATTTATCTGCGATTAAAAGGTCAAAAATTTAAATAGAGCAATAATTTTTCCACTTCACGTCAAAGTCAAGGAGCCTCCGGTGTCAATAAAAAAAGAACCAGCCATTTATCTATCGTCATTTAAGAGAAATCATGCAATGTCAAATTGGTGATGTTCAAAAATAGTTTTTTTTTAAAACAGTTACAGATCCAGTTGAAGATCCAGATCCAGTTGACCGTAGCTTGCTCTGAATGCAGCGACCGTGAGCCTGGCCCTAAATGTCATTTGCTTTTGGGTGACAGTGAGAGAACCGTTAGGGTGAGAAGCACAATTCGACCTCAGGTACGTTCCTGAGGTTCTCCCGATCTGTGCAAGCCTAACCTTGACCGTGTGGCATTAACCCTTAACAGTAAAACAGGGTTTTTTGATCTCACAGATTACAATGACATCTCTCCCCATAGGAATACATTACCTGCTCCTCTAAAGTAAACCTGAAGCCTATGTGGGTTATGAATGCCTTATGAACCTGTCTTCAATGACAGTCCATCAGGACACTATGAGGTCTACCTGTGTCGATTAAGCTTCCTGAAGCAACCGGAAGTGGTAAAAAATCACCCTAAACGTGTTTTTCCATACCCAATCAGCAGTTTGTGATAAATAGTGCATTCAACCCTGTGTAAATTGGTCAGTTCTTAACGTAAACACTTAAAACTCAGGATTCTGTAAAGGCATACCTCAATGAGGATATGTGTTTACCTATAGCTTCCTGTGCCAACCGGAAGTGCCATAATTGGTGTCTCAGGGGCTGTTTCGAGGGGTTAAAATAGTCAAATCTTTCCAAAACGTCATAAGTGTGATTACGCAACCACCATGAACTGTAAATCAGTCATTTTTCAAAGGAAAACTAAATCACACACTCACAGCTTGGAAGGAGGGACACATTGGGGTGCGTAGAGAAATATACTGCCTGCATTCGTTAACCTTGTTGGAACTTTTAAAGAAACTTTAGAATCCTGTTCTAGACCTCAGGTCGATAGTGCGTGGTGAGTTACGAGGCTCTAGAAGGTTCTCGGACCGAGAAACAGCCTCGTACATTTGCAATGACTTCAATTCATTTTTGCATCATGAAAATGACGACATTTAGAAATGTCCCAGAGTCACAAGACTAGGTGCATTGCGACCGTCTCGGCCCATAAAGACGGAACCCAACGTTTCTGTCCGATAGCACATTCAAGGACCCCGTAGCAAGTCTTGGAAAAAAATGGATTTTCAGCATCAATTAGGGTTTTGCCCGGACACCAAATTACCTATCAAGCCAAAACTTGGGATTCGGGGTCGCCTCAGCTAGGCCTACACATGACATCTGAACTGGACCCGCAGCTGGAACGTAACTACGTGTTTTACGTTTTTGTTATGGTTTGAATAGAATGCGTTGTGAATTTTGGGCCATCTCTGTAGTATGTGATAGTTGGCTACTAAACGAGTTGGAAAAAGTGGGTTTGGTGTCAGTTTGTATCAGTTTGGTGTCAGAATGATATCTAATTGACTGAAAGCATGACAAATTCGTGATGGTACCTGCCCATTGAACCATATTGCAAATGCACAGTGACTTTGCAAAAGTAAGAAAACATAAACAAATGGACATAATGAAATCACCATATTTTTATTTTTGGGTTACCAGTTGCACAACAATGCACGTGCATTTGTAATATGATTCAACAGTGAAAAAACATCACCAAATGGACATGATGAAATCAACACAACGAGTGATGGAAAGGTACAACTATCACTGCTCGGCCATCCTGTGTTCATCAGGCCAGTCAATTTAGCATTTTTGAGCATGTCAAATTTCTTATGGTAAATGCCCATTGAACCATATTGCAAATGTACATGCCCTTGCAATATGATTCTATAGTGAAAAAACATCACCAAATGGATATGATGAAATCAACACAACGAGTGATGGAAAGGAACAACTATCACTGCCCGGCCATCCCGAGTTCATCAGGCCAGTCAATTTTGCATTTCTGCAGGATTTTTGAGCGTGTCAAATTTCTTATGGTATTTGGCCCCAAAAAAAGTGACTTTTGACTTCCTATGAAATCATATTGCAAATGGACAAATCATATTCCTTATGCACAAGTAAAAAAAAATATGATAATACAATTTTACAAATGTATATTCATATAGTTCTTACACATGATGAATTTACATAAAATCGAAACAATTTCGAAAAACGGTCCAGAAAGCACTTTTTTACGAGGGTGATAAGTTTTTTAAAAAGTTCACATTTTCGACATTTGACTTCCTATGAAATCATATTGCAAATGGAAAAAACATGCCTTTTATGCACAAGTAAAAAATAATAATAAAATATGACTAAAGTATGTTGATACAGTTCTTATACATGTGTAATTGACACAAAAATGGAAAGAATTTCGAAAAAACGGTCCAGAAAGCACTTTAAGGGGTGATAAGTTTGACAAATAAATCTTTTTTTCAAAATTTTGCTTTTGGATGTTGACTTGAGGTCCATTTCCAATATGAAAAACCACGGTGGAGCGCACTCGCCCCCTGTTGGATTTTTGAATGTTAGAACTGGCAATTGCCATATGGCATTTAAAATAAACTTTGCATGAATCAACGCCGAATTGGGCGGTATTGGACAATGTGTATATGGTTTGTCCGATGCCAATGATTTGCCATTCATTTTTGTCCATTTCAGGGGGGACTTCCCTTACATCAGGGGTGTCAAACTCAAATACCCAGTGGGCCAAAATGTAAAACCTGAACAAAGTCACGGGCCAACATTGAACAAATTAACCTTTTAATATAGACCCAAACAAGTTTTGCTTTAACATTGAATATGGAACAAGCATCGCTTATTACCATACAATATATAATTTAATAGTGGAGACATGCAAAATCGAATTTCAAATGAAAGAACATCAATGGCATTCATTTATTAAATAAATAAAATGTAAATAAAAATTGTATGCCTCTTTTCTATTTGCAGCCTTCTGATTTAAATACCAAAATAAACTTTTTCCACTGGCTAATAATTTTACAAATAAAATGATAATAAATCAATCAACCATTCAAGCCCATGCCTTGTAGCAAGAAAAAGTGCATAAAGAAAACGTTAATTATTGCACACTGGTCTAATCTGATGTGCCCAAGCCAGATACCTGGCATCTCTTCTTGGATGCTAGTTCATCAATGTCTGGGCTCAAGCTCTGAGCTGAAGAAATCCTCAGTATCGAGCGAAGATGTTCATCAGTCAGACGTCTCCTGTGAGTTGTTTTGGTCATCTTCATCGAGGAGAAAAGTTGCTCGCATAGATAAGTGCTGCCGAACATTTAGAGCATCTGAGCAGCTTGGGTGCGGAGCTGAGGCATTGTGTCAGGGATGAACCGTGGAAACTGTGCGGCCCACAGCATCATACTTTGACTTCAGCGTGTCGTTGCACTGGAGTTCAATCAGCTCCATTTGGATGTTGGTTGGTGCATTTTCCACATCAACTGCGAAGGGATTACTAAGCAGTTCAAACTTGCATTTCTGGGAATCGAAGTTGGCAAATCGCCGGCTAAACTCAGCGGCGAGAACACTGAGTTTTTCAGCAAACTGTGCGCATGGGAACACGGTGGTAGAGATCTGCGCTTTTATGGATTGGCAGCAGGGAAAATGGCAAGGGTTTCCTTGCAGCATCTGATTCTCCCACAGGCACAGTTTAGTTTTGAAGGCCCTCACTGCAGCGTACATGTCTGTGATGATGCGCCCCGCCCCTGAAGCTGCAGGTTCAGCGCATCGAGATGGCTCGAGATGTCACAGAGAAAGGCCAGCTCACACAGGAACTTTTGCTCCCGGAGCTCTGCTGTATCCTTCCCTTTGGTTTCCAGGAATTGACATATTTCCTCACGCAGCTCGAAACATCTGTTCAGTACTTTTCCTCTGCTTAGCCATCTCACCTCTGTGTGATACGGCACGTCTGCGTATTCCGAACCACACTCCTCCAGAAAAGATTTAAACTGGCGGTGATTTAGACCTTTGGCTCTTATAAAGGTAACTACCTGTGTTACTGTGGTCATAACATGTTCCATCTTTAGGGCTTTGGCACACAGTGCTTCCTGATGTATGATGCAGTGGTAAACAGTTAGCTCACCTGCACAGTTCTCTTCCCGCATCTTCTCCCGAACCATGCCCACCAGTCCACTCTTTTTACTGCACATCGCTGGCGCACCATCTGTCGTTAATCCAACGAGTTTATCCCACGGCAGCTTTATTTCAGTTACACATTTGGAAACCTCCTCAAAGATTTCTTTTCCTGTGGTTGTGCCATGCATTGATTTGAATCCTAATAGCTCCTCCGTAACACACAGATTTGAGTCCACTCTACGGATGAAGACTGACAGCTGAGCAGTATCAGATGCGTCGCAGCTCTCATCCACAGCGAGGGAGAACGCAACAAAATCTTTTCCCTTTTCCATCAGCTGGTCATACAGATTGGTGGCAAGATCACATGTGCGATCAGCTACTGTGTTCCTGCTCAGGCTCACGTTTGAAAATGCTTGTTTTTTCTCTGGGCATACGAGGTCACAAACCTTCATCATGCACTTTTTCATGAACTCTCCCTCATTAAAGGGCCGGGCTGATTTTGCGATCTCTGCTGCCACTATATAACTAGCCTTTACAGCAGCCTCGCTTTGTGATGTGGCTTTTTTAAAAATATTCTGTTGTGAAACCAAACTTATTTTCATCTCCTCTACTTTCTGGCTCCTTTGAGTCATGTCCAAGTCCTTGTATTTGTCATGGTGTTTCGTTTCATAGTGGCGTCTAATGTTGTACTCCTTACTTACAGCCACGTTGACTCCACAAACAAGACAAACAGGTTTGTCTTTTACATATGTAAACAGATATTCTGCCTCCCACTTGTCCAGAAAGCTCCTGTTTTCTGCCTTTCTTTTTGCCATTTTTTGGGAAGGGTTAGCTCGCTGACAGTTGTAGCGTCTATGTTGCTATGACTACTGTCACAGAGGAGAGAGCGTTTCTGGGTCCTGTCCTGATTGGCGTGCGAAAACAGCAGAGCATTATGGGATTCGTAGTATTAGTGGTGAATGCGCTGTATAATACCGGCGGGCCAGCTCTAGTAGTAATTTGGTATTGTCTCGCTGGCCAAATATAATTACCCCGCGGGCCAAATTTGGCCCACGGGCCAGAGTTTGACACCCATGCCTTACATCATTAAGACCTTTTGGGAATAATGAGGGTGAAAATCCCAGAACATTCAATAGTCACAAATATGACCCCACCATGAACACACTGATAAGACCCCACCATCAATACACAAATATGACCCCACCATCAGACAATATGGCGGTTGTTTTGCTGCACCAACAGGCCTCACAAGACTCATCTGAAGGTAAACCAGTTTTAAAAAAGAAAAGTAGGTATTTTTGATGAGCAGGTGACCACTTTGTCATGTGGTGTGTTTAAGTTATAAAATTACCTAGTTAGGAAATTATAGGCTGAACATTTACTTACCCCACTAAAGTTATTAATTTAACTTCTTGGATGTCCTGTTCACACAGAGTAATGATGTGTATCACCCACACATTCTAGCTAGCTAATACTGTACTGACGACGTTCATTTTCTGGCAAGTTTCCTCCCTGCCTCCAAATATTGGTATGAACATGAAGTGGACCCAAATCCATAGGCATTAAGGCCTTGCCTGTGCACGTGACGAAACATCGCAACTCCCTTCTCAGCTGTCCATCTTTCTGATTTCCACCAATCGGAGTTGATGTCAGCGTGATTAGAGGGACAATAGTGCTCAGTACCAGGCAGTCTACCAAGTGTGGTAGACTACTAATGGCCATCACCAGAGCTTGGAGAAGCCTAACATGGTCACGTGGCATTTGACTGTCTTCATTTCCTGTAACAGTCACCATAACAGTCCAACTCCTTCCTCCATTTCCCAGAAATGAACCAGTTCAGATACATTGTTCAACATATCACACCAACAATAACGTAAGTACAACACTTTAATCTCTGGATTCCTTCATGTATTTATTTGTATGGGATGTGAATCCCTTCCTGTAGTTCAGTAAAGACAACTGGCCGTCTTCTACATCTTACTTCCAACACCTTTCATCTACAATTAGAAAGAAATACACATCAATAACTAGCTGCAAACATTTAGTGAATGAATATGTATATACACACCTTGGTGGAACAGTTGATAGCAGTGCCTGGTGGAGTCTCAGTACCCTGGATCTTCTGTCCAGAACTGTTCACACACCAACAGTAACCTACCAGAAAGAGACATGTTAATAACCTGTCACATAATACAATATTTACACAAATATACATTTTACTGTAACACATTGAATTGTCACGTTAAACTGAATTGGAGCATTTATAGTGTGTGTGTGTGTTTGCGTGCGTTTTAACCTGTAGAGCCCGAACATTGCTCAGGGGTGTATCGTCCAGCGGCGTCACACGTGGGGATGTAGGCTCCAATTGGGTCATGTGTCGCGGCATCTCTAGCATCCTCACATGGGGTCTTGGGTCGTATTGTACCATCTGGACACAGGCAACATACATTGTAATGTGGACATAACATAAATGATGGATGTACATTCTGGAATCATGGACTGTGTTCTATATGGGCCCCTGTTCCCATATGAGACCCTGTCCAGAAGTAGGACGAAATGCAGGAAATTAAGAAAGACTCGGTGAAGATAAAGATGTGCTGGAATGAGAACAATATGGCTGTCAGATCTGATGGTGTGTATGATAATGATACCGTAAGAAAAGAGATAATGACACAGGAAGAAGAGAGATCATGACACAGGAAGAAGAGAGATCATGATACAGAAATCAGTTTAGCATCTTGTAAAGAAAGCATAAAGAGGTCCAAGGTAGGAAGCAAGAGTAGTGATGTGTTGCAGTTGAAAGTGGTGTTGTGTTGGATGAGACCACAGGGCCTCACTCTGGGTGGAACATATGACTGGAGCAGTGCCTGGTGGAGTCTCAGTACCCTGGATCTTCTGTCCCGTACTGGTCACACACCAACAGTAACCTACCAGAAAGAGACATGTTAATAACCTGTCACATATACAATATTTACACATTTTACTGTAACATATTGAATTGTCACGTTCAACTGAATTGGAGCATTTATAGTGTGTGTGGTAACCTGTAGAGCCTGAACATTGCTCAGGTTTGTATTGTCCATCGTTGTCACACATGGGGACGTAGACCCCAGGCCTGACGTTTTTCATCGCAGTATCTCTAGCAATCTCACAGGGGGTCTTGGGTCGTATCATACCATCTAAACACAGATAACAGTCTTTATAACGATGACATTACATAGTAGAACATACATTGCTGGACAAACATCCTGGAAGCTCTGGCTGGATCTGGAATCTTGGGTTGCGTCCCCTATGGGACCCAGGTCAGGACACTGCATCCTACATGGGACCCTGTTCCCCTATGGGTCCCTGTTCCCCTATGGGCCCCTGTTCCCCTATGGGCCCTGGTCAGGAGTCTGCATCCTATATGAGACCCTGTTCCCTTATTGGCCCTGGTCAGGAGACTGCATCCTATATGGGACCCTGTTGCCCGAAGGGCCCTTATTCAGAAGTAGTTTATACGGAATAGGGTTCCATTTTAGATGGTACCTAGGTACTTCCTGGCTAAATATTCATTCTGCTACTTGTTTAAAACGCCTGTGGAGTCAAATTCCAGTTTTGTGGAAGAGCTGATGAAACTAAGACTGTAAATTGTATCAGTGTTATTGCTAGACAATCCAATCATACATCCAGTTGAATGATCAAACCATTCATATCAGAATACCTGAGTCCAGCATCTAGATATACATCTCTGGAACTAGAGGAGTGGCAGGTAGCCTGCGGTTAGAGAGTTGGGCCAGTAGTTCAAATCAGTGAGCTGACAAGTTGACATATCCGTCTATGTGCCTTTAATAAATCCTCTTGGTGCTAGGGGCAGTATTTTCATTTTTGGAGAAAAACCATTCCCGTTTTAAACCGGATATTTGGTCAGGAGAAGAGTCTAGAATATGCATATAATTGACAGCTTTGGATAGAAAACAGTCTAACGCTTCCAAAACCGTAAAGATATTGTCTGAGTACAACAGAACTGATTTATAAAAATCCAATCCGGAAGTGCCCCAGGTTTTGAAAGCGCTGCGTTCCAATGACTCCCTATTCAGCTGTGTATGTAACATCAACGAGCTTACGCTTTCTACGTATTCCCCAAGATGTCTACAGCACTGACGTAGTTTTACGCATTTCTGTTGAAGAATAGCCGTAGGCGGCCACACTGCGCAAGTGGTCACATGGTGGCTCCGAGAGAGATTCTCCCGCAAAATACAGAGGTAGCCATTAATCCAATCGGTCCTCCTGAAAAATGTATTGTCCCGACGGATATATTAACGAATGGATATTAGAGAACACCTTGAGGATTGATTATAAACAACGTTTGTCAATATTATGGAGCTAATTTGGAATATTTTTCAGTGTTGTGGTGACCGCAATTTGCGATTTCTCAGCCAAACTTGAACAAACAGAGCTATTTCGCCCTCAAAAATGAACTTTGGCTGTCTACCTGGGAGTCTCGTGAGTGAAAACATCCAAAGTTCAAAGGTAAACGATTTAATTTGATTGCTTTTCTGATTTCCGTGACAAGGTTGCCTGCTGCTAGCAAGGCATAATGCTATGCTAGGCTATGATAAACTTACAAATGCTTGTCTAGCGTTGGCTGTAAAGCATATTTTGAAAATCTGAGATGACAAGGTGATTAACACTGGGCTAAACTGTGTTCCAATATATTTCACTTGTGATTTGTGAATAGGAATATTTGTCCGTTGCGTTACGTTAATTCGTGTCAGGCGATGATTACACTCCCAGATCCGGGTTTGAGAGTCACTAGAAGTTAATTAAGCAAGGCAAAACCTTCATTTCTTCAGTGTCAATGTTGATAATGGCTGACCTCTCAGAGGGTGTCCCATGGAGAACCGGTTATGAACAGAAACCCATTTCCAATTCACACCTGCATATTAATATCTATGTGTGTGTGTTATGTTTATTTAAGATGTTGGTGAGTAGATGTGACGTATGTCACGCTTACCTCCCAGAGCAAAAGCTGTGCTGACAAGCAGAATGATGGTCAAGATCGCCATGGTGGTAGTCTCCTGAGAGAGAGAAAGAGATTAGTTGAGCATTTTAAAGGATCTGGAATGGCTGTGGGTACTAGGAGAGGTTAAGGAAACCCACTATTAGGTACAAAACTGAAATAACAGCCAAAGCAGCATTTTCTAAACCCAGTCCTGAGGACCCAAAGAAGAAGTATGGGCAACACAGTGCTACTAGTCTTCTGATGTAACTCAGGTATCACTTCTTCAACCACATACAATAGATTAGCCTGGCACACAGGAATATGTATCCTTACCAAATGCCTCCTCACTCCTTGTGTAGTGAACTACCTTTGACAAGGCACAATGCACTACATAGGGATTGGGAAGCATTATAGATAGTCAGAGACTACCCATTTACTGCAAAAGTAAATAGTAGTCTACGCTCTTAAATTCAGGGGGTCACTCCACAAAAATGGCACAACTACATAGTGCACTATGTTTGACAAGGGCACATAACATTTAGGTAACATTTGAGATGCAGATAGTCTATTAAATAATGATGCACTCTTCCAAGGGATTCACTGGGTGTCTCCCTCTCTGTTGTCTGTAAGTTATGGTCTATCTCTTCCACCTCTCCTTTTAAAGGACCTGTCACAGGTGTGACTAGTTTTCTCATTAATCCAACGAGAGATCCCGATGGCGGACATCAGTTAGTGATGTAAAGTACTAAAGTGAAAATATTTGAAAGTACTACTCATGTCGTTTTTGGGGA
Organism: Oncorhynchus kisutch; assembly: GCF_002021735.2. Taxonomy (NCBI): domain Eukaryota; kingdom Metazoa; phylum Chordata; class Actinopteri; order Salmoniformes; family Salmonidae; genus Oncorhynchus; species Oncorhynchus kisutch. The sequence goes on along the minus strand of NC_034189.2, from coordinate 4,858,570 downwards.
GTATCTTTACTTTACTATTAATATGTTTGACAACTTTCACTCACTACATTCCTAAAGAAAATAATGCACCTTTTACTCCATACATTTTCCGTGTTGGAGTATGCCCTTGGCCATCCGTAATTATATTTTAAAAATAAAATGGTGCCGTCTGGTTTGCTTAATGTTAGGAATTTGAAATGATTACTGTAAAAGTGTTACATGGTGTGATGAACGATAGTGTCCCGTTCTCCCAGGCTGCCGGCCTGCTGTAGGATCAGATTGGGCCAAGTAGTGGAGGTATATGAGAGAGGCGAGGTTAGGGGTAGTTAACCTCGGGATCAGTGTATCCCCTGCGGGATGGTTGAGCTAATGTGCGCTAATGTGATTAGCATGAGGTTGTAAGTAACAAGAACATTTCCCAGGACATAGACATGTCTTATTCGGGCAGAAAGCTTAACTTCTTGTTAATCAAACTGCACTGTCCAATTTACAGTAGCTGTTACAGTGATAAATGCCATTGATTGTTTGAGGAGAGTTTACAGTCATTTACTTGAAAATGTATATACTGACCAGTTAGGTACATTTGGGCACTGTTGATACAACATTTTGAACAGAAATTAAATGGTTCATTGGATCAGCGTAAAACTTTGCACATACACTGCTCCCATCTAGCCAAAATCTAAATTCACCTGAGCTGGAATAATACATCATGGCCCCTGTTTCGAGACTGATGCATGTTAATTGACAATTCTAAATCAAAACAATTTTCACACATTTAGTACATGTAAAGACCAGATTAAATCAAGAATAGTCTGATGGATGACAATATTACTCTATAACTTGTGAATGATATATTATCACTTCTGCATGATGCCCAGTGTAATTCGAGAAACTGCTCATACCTTTTTTTGTCTACTTTTTCAAATCAGTGTCACACCTCATGTAGCTGAGCCCATAGGCCTGTATTTTAATTTAGTTTATTTTACCTTTATTTAACTAGGCAAGTCAGGTAAGAACAAACTCTTATTTTCATGGACTCACTCTGTGTTCAATAATAATGTTTGACATTATTTTTGAATGACATCATCTCTGTACCCCACACATATAATTATCTGTAAGGTCCCTCAGTCAAGCAGTGAATTTCAAACACAGATTCAACCACAAAGACTAGGGAGCTTTCCAATGCCTTGCAACGAAGGGCACCTATTGATAGATGGGTAAAAATTTACCAAAGCAGACATTGAATATCTCTTTGAGATTGGTATTAATTACATGTTGGATATCAATACACCCAGTCACTACACAGATACAGGCGTCCTTTCTGTCCGGAGACTGAGATGGACATTGCAACATGTTGTTTTTGTGGTCATTTAACCATTTCATTGTGGATTTTGATGTGTGCTCTGGGTTTTTGTCTTGCTTGAAGATCCACTTGCGGCCAATGTCAGCAGAGATAATTAGTTTTTTTGGAACTATAATGACCTGGTACTTGGTAAAGTTTATGATGCCGTTGAACTGAAAAAGGACCACAGAACCAAAACACCTTCATAACGTTAAAGATGCAGAACCATATTTCACTGTAGGTATGAGGTACTTCTCTGCAAATGCTTCTGTTTTTCCACACCAAAACCACCACTGAAGATCATGACTAAAGAGCTCTATTTTCATGTCATCTGACCATTGCACCGCCTGGAGTTTGATAAATGGCACTTGGATTGGAACCGGTGCTATTTCCTCCTTAAAGGGATATTGCAATATTTTGGCAAATTAAAACCCTTTTCTTCTTACCCAGAGTCAGATTTTGCCTCTGCATGCCATTTGAAGGACTTTGAAGGGAGTTTTTCCAGCGATCGCTAACTAGCGTCAGCGCAATGACTGGAAGTCTTTGGCATCTGCTCTCATAGTTAGCAATTGTGTTGAAGCTATAGTAGTTCATTTCAAAACTTCCTTCAAAACTAATGAAAGAGGGCTAAATTGCCAAAATCGCACAACATCCCTTTAACACCTTGATTCATCATCTTTCCTCCTCTCTTCTCATCACCTAACCTTTCCTCTCTCATATACCTCTCTCCCATCCTCCTTTCCTCACCTCTCCCATATTCCTCTCTCCCCTCATCCTCTCCTCACCTCTCCTCTCCCATATACCTCTCTCCCCTCATCCTCTCCTCTCTCATATTCCTCTCTCCCCTCATCCTGTCTTCCCCTAACCTCTCCTCTCTCCCTTCCTCCTCTCTCCCCTCCTCCTTTCCTCACCTCTCCCATATACCTCTCTCCCCTCATCCTCTCCTCTCTCATATTCCTCTCTCCCCTCATCCTGTCTTCCCCTAACCTCTCCTCTCTCCCTTCCTCCTCTCTCCCTTCCTCATCTCCTCACCAAACCTCTCCCCTCTCCCATACCTCTCTCCCAACAACACAAACCCTGGTTCTACTTTCACTCTCTCTCCTCCAGACCTTCAGCTTTAATTTTTTTGTCGACATTTAGAAAGTTTGCATAGACAATAGATGTAAGAATTGCCTGCTACAGTGAGATTCCGTTGAACTGTTGTGTCGATAAAAACAACTGGACGTAATAACTTCACCCCCCCAACAAAAACAAAATGTACCTAGAGTGTAGAATAAACAAATTGTCCGTGCCAAGGTATCACCATGGTCTGCACCAAGGTATCATCATGGTCCGTGCAAAGGTATCATCATGGTCTGCACCAAGGTATCATCATGGTCTGCACCAAGGTATCATCATGGTCTGCACCAAGGTATCATCATGTTCCGTGCCAAGGTATCATCATGGTCTGCACCAAGGTATCACCATGGTCTGCACCAAGGTATCATCATGGTCTGCACCAAGGTATCACCATGGTCTGCACCAAGGTATCATCATGGTCTGCACCAAGGTATCACCATTGTCTGTGCCAAGGTATCATCATGGTCCGTGCCATGGTGCAACTGCATTGTATGTCTGAAATAATTGGATGGTGAAACTTGCATCGAGCCTACCAGAAGAGCAAGGTGAAGCAATTCCGGCATTCTTGAAAGTCACAATAAACCTTGTCCTGCAAAACAACTATTTGTATATGATCAATAAAAAAATGCATTCAGTGGGCATAATTGAACTCCCAATTACGTTCTGGACACGCCCCTTTCCTGCTAACTCACCACACCTGAACTCACTCTGCTAATCACCAATTCCTCTTCCATTCTTCTGGTATATAAGCAGCTTGTTCTATTTGGATTTGTTCAGCATTTGTGGTGTCCCAGTTCCTTTATAGCTCCTGTTGTTGATTGGCTAAAGTAAGTGACTGCTATTGTAACTTTTCTAGGGTTTTAACTTCCTGCATTGGGGTGCAATATCCTGTTCATCCTAGCATGTGTATTGTTATGGTGTAGCTGGCCCAGTATTAGACCTTTAATTTAACTGTAAGGAAGTGTTACAGCTTGTGAGATGAGACATGGTATAATGATGTTCCTGCTAGCAGAATGTGTCTTACATCTATAATCCTGTAGACTCTTCTGATTGGTTGCACTGCGTCTCAGTGAACAAGAAACTATGAAATGCTGGTTTTACTTCCCCCCCTCCCCATCAACTTTAAATGGATTCCATGTTGTGCTCAGCTGTTTAGCTAATCACCCTCACAATATGAGCACCATGCTGGGCCAGACTGGAAGTAGGGGAAACATGGACGTGCAAAGCCAGAACAAAACATCGGCCGCCATATTTGGATGGGCCTTGTCTAAACTAAATGTAGTTATTGATCACTGCTCAGTGCTGTAAATGGTGCTTTATCAGAACCATCTAGTGTATTATGGCTGGATCTTCAGAGGTGGGACCCCATACTGCTAGCAGGTACCTTATTGAATCATGTCATCTACTAGCAAGCTTTTGCTGTGGAATGTCCTTCGACCTTGCTTCATTAATTAATAGGTCTAATATTGGGCTGTGGTGTATTCCCTCCAGCACGACAACATCCTATCACAGCCTTTCCTGGTGGCCATTTCACCTGGTTACAAGCCACTACTCCTTACCTGCCGGTGTTACAAGCCACTAATTCTTACCTACTGGTGTTACAAGCCACTAAGCCTTACCGGCTGGTGTTACAAGCCACTGAGCCTTACCGGCTGGTGTTACAAGCCACTGAGCCTTACCGGCTGGTGTTAAAAGCCACTGAGCCTTACCGGCTGGTGTTACAAGCCACTAAGCCTTACCGGCTGGTGTTACAAGCCACTAAGCCTTACCGGCTGGTGTTACAAGCCACTAAGCCTTACCTGCCAGCATTTATACTTTGGGAATTATTACTTCTGTCTGAGTGGAGAGAAATACCTGCCCAGAAATTCTCAGCCCTGTTTAGGGAATAGGTTGGCATTTAGGAAAGCAGACATATTCCTGTTCTAATCTACTGTATGTGGAGTTGAATCTGTGGTTTTGATGGCTTCACTCTGTTTCTCTCAGGAGACTCCATGACCATGTTGACCAGTCTTCTGCTTCTCAGTGCTGCCTTTGCTCTGGGAGATGCACGTAAGAGTCTCCTTTTCTTGACTCGTTCTGTATATTTATTGTAGCAGAGGTGACTGACTGATCAACAAATAATATTGTAGCTCTGGTTTGAAGATCTTTCTCCACTAGCCTTTAAAGCCACATGTAACTTCTCCTTACAGATTCACTTGTAGAAGAAGACTTATGTCCTTCCGGTTGGACCAAATATGGATCACGCTGTTTAATGTTTGTAAAGACTACAAGTAGCTGGCCTGAAGCAGAGGTATCACCCTTACCATCTACTGTGAATTTGAAGGGGGAAGTGTTGTTGGAATTAGCTCTTTGATATTACCTTAAAGGTGATACTTTCTTAAATGGCAACACATGACTGATGTGAAATACTAAACTTCCCTTTAAGATGGGAATTTTCTAAACATTTTGAATTTGTTGTGCCTCCTGTATACTGGAACCCACAGGACATGGCTTAAGATGGAGATGAACTAGTATCTTTAAGAGTTTTAAAAAGGAATTAGTTGCGATGGTAAATATTTGGTTGAGAGTCCAGAAGACAAATTCTCAGCAAGGCTGACTGACTAATACATTAAATGTCTTTGTTCCCATCTACTGCTTGGCTGTCATTGTAGATAACAATTTTCTTAACTGACTTTCTTCTCTAGCGGTACTGTGTGTCCCTTGGTGATCAACTGGTGTCTGTACCCAACGTTGTGAAGTACCTTGGCGCAAACCTGGCATCTGTGCACAGCTCTGAGGAGGACCAGTTTCTACAGGCGTTGGTCTTGGTCAAGACTGTTAGTTTCCCTCCTACCTGGATTGGTGGATTTTATTCTGTTAAGGTGGGACCATTAACCCTACTGTGTTATATAGAGCCATTATTGCAAGGAACTCCGTTCCATCTCATCTTGCTCAAGTGAACAGCAAACCTGGTTAAAAAAAGTGTGTTGTGGCATTTAGGCTACCTGTTATTAATGTAGTTCTGGTAGAGTTGTCTATTTTGTGTGGACCCCAATAAAGTCAAGGCTGCTAGTTTGAATCCCAGAGCTCACAGAGAAATCTGACGTGCCCTTGAGAAAAACCCTTAACCTAATTGATCCTGAAGGTCATGCTAGATGAATCTACTAAATAACTTCAATGTATTTAATTGTCAACTTCCGAGGGATGCTTTTATACATATGTAAAATGGTTCTAGTTAAGTATAGATGTAATCTATTCCAGACAGTCTGCTTGTAAACATGTGTATGGGGTTTCTAGCATCAAGTTGTAGACTAGTTATGGTCTTTGACATGCATTGGATGATTGCAAATGTGAGGAGTAGGCTTCATGTTCTTTACACAAGCAATAGTCCCAGTAGGAGGGGTTTTGGAGTAGCTTTGCCTGTTTCAGGTGTTAGAGGAAAGGCTATACATTGAGTTTATTCTGACCCCCCCCCTGCAGGGCAGGCGGTGGTTCTGGAGTGATGGCTCCGACTTTGATCACCAGAACTGGGCTGAAGGAAGGCCTGGTGCTGATGCCAGAGAGACTTGTATTCACATCAACGTTGGAGGTACAGTAAACCCAGTATCATTCACTGATTCACTCATCAAATTCAACTTACTCCTAGTGAATTTAACTAATGAATGTCTCCTGTGGACTTTCCTACTGTCTGTACAGCTGAGTATATCTGTTCTGTGTTTCATCTTCAGGTCAGAAGCGCTGGAACAATGCTTTATGTGGAATGAGCTTGCCCTCTGTGTGCTCCCTGAGACTCCTGCCTCTCCGCCAGACTATACATTAGAAGCAGCAATGCTATTCCGTAGTGTCTGCACCGTTAATACTTAGTTGCTGTTAAATGAAGTCTGTTTCTACACAAATGTTGAGGAATTGTTTGCAGCCAATAAAATGTGGACGCTATTTTTTTTTTTGTCATGAGTTATTGACTATGAATCATACTGCTGAAATTGTCCCATGTTTTGATAGCTTTCTAAAACGTACATTAGCATCCCAAAATGTATTTGTCAAACAGCTATTAAGTACAAAACCTGTGTCAAATTGGCACTAAGTACAACCTGTAACACTTCACCTGAAACTCTGCATCATAACACATGTTGTAGTTGGTACTCTTTCTTCCCCTGTGGGACTCAAACCCACAACCGTTATGTTGAAGTGCCATAACTGTCATTGTGCCTAACTTTGTAAATGTAGACCTGTGTAATGACACAGTATGTTGAGGATACTGAAGGTGCAAAAGACATGTTTAACTTATGGCTGCAGGGGGCAGTATTGAGTAGCTTGGATGAAAAGGTGCCCATTGTGAAAGGCCAGCTCCTCAGTCTCAGTTGCTAATATATGCATATTAGTATTGGATAGAAAACATTCAAGTTTCCAAAACTGTCAAAATAGTGTCTGTGTATAACACAACTGATATTGCAGGTGAAACCCTGAGTAATATCAAACCAGGAAGTGGCTTCTATTTTGACTCCATGTTCCATAGCCTCCCTTTGTGCCATTTTAAAGGGATATCAACCAGCTTCCTTTTTCCTATCGCTTCCTCAAGTTGTCAACAGTCTTAAACCAGTTCCAGGGTTTTATTTTGAAAAGTGAGCCAGAACAATAACACCCGTCAAGTGTTCGCATGAGTACTGCTCGCGCAACAGAGTTTGGGGAGCGTTTATTGTGTAACTGGGAGTCTCGTGAGTGAACATCTGATCGAAGGTAAACGATTAATTTGACAGGTTCATAGAAATTGTTCAGCATATCACACCAAGAAAAATCAAGTTTAATCTCTGGATATCTTTTATTTGTATGGAAAGTGAATTAGTTCCTGTAGTACAGCAAAGACAACTGTCAAGTCTTCGTTCCAACGCTTTTCATCTACGTTCACATCTACAATTACAGACAAAACATGAACAACATCCAGAACCAGCTGCAAAGAAATAAGATTTAGTGAGTGTTTTTGTGTGTGTATATACCTTGGTGGAACAGTTGCTAGCAGTGGCGTCTCAGTACCCGGGATCTTCTGTTCACACACCAACAGTAACCTACCAGAAAGACATGTTAATAACCTGTTAAATATATTTACACATTTTACTGTAACACATTGAATTTGTCACGTTCAACTCAATTGGAGAATTTACTGTGTGCTTCTGTGCATGTTAACCTGTAGAGCCCCAACATTGCTCAGGGGTGTATTGTCCATTGTTGTCACAAGTGGGGAAGAAGCCTCTATCTGGGCCATGTGTCGCGGCATCTCTAGCAAGCTCACAGCGGGCCTTGATGATATCTTGATAGACTGTGGACATGACATAACATTGCTGGACAATGTTTGGACATATTATACATTTCTGGACATACATTCTGGAAACTTGGGCTGTCAATCTCAATCTTATACATCAACATACATCTCTGGAACAAGAGGAGTCTCAGGTAGCCTAGTGGTTAGAGAGTTGGGCCAGTAACACAAAGGTTGCTAGTTTAAATCCCTGAGATGAGAAGTTGAAATATCTGTCTATGCCCTTGAGCCCTTGGGCACAACCTTAATTTATCTGGTGTCACGGCTGACCTTTTGAACCTGTCTCTTCTCTCTAGGGAGGTTCCCATTGCTTGGAAGACATCCACGGTTCGTCCTTTATTTAAAGGTAGAGATCAAGCTGATCCTAACTGTTATAGGCCTATTTCTATTTTGCCCTGTTAATCAAACGTTTTGAAAAACGTGTCAATAATCAACTGACTGGCTCTCTTGATGTCTATAGTGTTCTCTCTGGTATGCAGTCTGGTTTCCGCTCAGGTTATGCATGTGTCACTGCAACCTTAAAGGTCCTCAATGATGTCACCATTGCCCTTGATTCTAAGCAATACTGTGCTGATAGTTTTATTGACCTGGCCAAAGCTTTTGATACAGTACACCATTCCATTCTTGTGGGCCGGTGAAGGAGTATTGGTGTCTCTGAGGTGTCGTTGGCCTGGTTTGCTAACTACCTCTCTCAAAGAGTGCAGTGTATAAAGTCAGAACATCTGCTGTCTCAGCCGCTGCCTGTCACCAAGGGTGTACCCCAAGGCTCAATCCTAGGCTCCACGCTCTTCTGAATTTACCTCAACGACAAAGCTCTCATCCATTGTTATGCAGATGATACAGTCTTATACTCAGCTGGCCCCTCTCTGGATTTTGTGTTAAATGCTCTACAACAAAGCTTTCAGTGTCCAACAAGCTTTCTCTGCCCTTAACCTTGTTCTGAACACCTCCAAAACAAAGGTCATGTGTTTTGGTAAGAAGAATGCCCCTCTCCCCACAGGTGTGATTACTACCTCTGAGGGTTTAGAGCTTGAGGTAGTCACCTCATACAAGTACTTGGGAGTTTGGCTAGACTATACACTGTCCTTCTCTCAGCACATATCAAAGCTGTAGGCTTAAGTTAAATCTGGACTTGGTTTGCTATATCGTAATCGCTCCCTCTTTCACCCCAGCTTCCAAACTAACCCTGATTCAGATGACCCTCCTACCCATGCTAGATTACGGAGACATAATTTATAGATCGGCAGGTAAGGGTGCTCTCGAGCGGCTAGATGTTCTTTACCAATTGGCCATCAGATTTGCCACCAATGCTCCTTATAGGACACATCACTGCACTCTATACTCCTCTGTAAACTGGTAATCTCTGTATACCCGTTGCAAGACCCACTGGTTGATGCTTATTTATTTACCCTCTTAGGCCTCACTCCCCCTATCTGAGATATCAACTGCAGCCCTCATCCTCCACATACAACACCTGTTCTGCAAGTCACATTCTGTTAAAGGTCCCCAAAGCACACACATCCCTGGGTCACTCTTCTTTTCAGTTTGCTGAAACTAGTGACTGGAACAAATACTCAAACTGGACAGTTTTATCTCAATCTCTTCATTCAAATACTCAATCATGGACACTCTTACTGACAGTTGTGGCTGCTTCGCCTGATGTATTGTTGTCTCTACCTTCTTGCCCTTTGTGCGGTTGTCTGTGCCCAATAATGCTTGTACCATGTGTTGTGCTGCTGCCTAGTTGTGCTGCTACCATGTGGTTGTCATGATGTTCTGCTACCATGTTGTGCTGCTGCCATGTTGTGCTGCTACCATGTTGTTTTCATGATGTGTTGCTGCCATGCTGTGTTGTCATGTGTTGTTGCCATGCTGTTGTCATGTTGTGTTGTTGCCATGCTGTGTTGTCATGTGTTGCTGCCATGCTGTGTTGTCATGTGTTGCTGCCATGCTGTGTTGTCATGTGTTGCTGCCATGCTGTGTTGTCATGTGTTGTTGCCATGCTGTGTTGTCATGTGTTGCTGCCATGCTGTGTTGTCATGTGTTGTTGCCATGCTGTGTTGTCATGTGATGCTGCCATGCTGTGTTGTCATGTGTTGTTGCCATGCTGTGTTGTCATGTGATGCTGCCATGCTGTGTTGTCATGTGTTGTTGCCATGCTGTGTTGTCATGTGTTGTTGTTTTAGAGCTCTCTTTATGTAGTGTAGCGTTGTCTCTCTTGTGTGTTTTGTCCTATATTGTTTATTTTGAATCCCTTTTGGTAGGCCATCATTGTAAATAAGAATTTGTTCTTCACTAAAGGTTAAATAGAGGCTGTCCTCTCTGAGGGTGTCCCAAGGAGAATGAGATGTACAAAGAAACCTATTTCCTAATCACACCTGGGTATTAATACTTGTACTTGTGGGACAGATAAACACCCAGTAATGTTTATATTTATACAATTGTTGACTTAGTACAGTTGAAGTGGGAAGTTTACATACACCTTAGACAAATACATTTACACTCAGTTTTTCACAATTTCTGACATTTAATCAGAGTAAACATTCCCTGTTTTAGGTCAGTTAGGATCACCACTTTATTTTAAGAATGTAAAATGTCAGAATAATAGTAGATAGAATGATTTATTTCAGCTTTTATTTATTTCATCACATTCCCAGTGGGTCAGAAGTTTACATACACTTAATTAATATTTGGTAGCATTGCCTTTAAATTGTTTAACTTGGGTCAAACGTTTCGGGTCGCCTTCTACAAGCTTCACACAATAAGTTGGGTGAATTTTGGCCCATTCCTCCTGACAGAGCTGTGGTAACTGAGTCAGGTTTGTAGGCCTCCTTGCTCGAACATGCTTTTGCAGTTCTGCCCACAGAACTGCAGGATTGAGGTCAGGGCTTTGTGATGGCCACTCCAATACCTTGACTTTGTTGTCCTTAAGCCATTTTGCCACAACTTTGGAAGTCTGCTTGGGGTCATTGTCCATTTGGAAGACCCATTTGCGACCAAGCTTTAACTTCCTGAATGATGTCTTGAGATGTTGCTTCAATATATGCACATCATTTTCCATCCTCATGATGCCATCTATTTTGTGAAGTGCACCAGTCCTTCCTTCAGCAAAGCACCCCCACAACATGATGCTGCCACCCCCGTGCTTCATGGTTGGGATGGTGTTCTAGGCTTGCAAGCCTCCCCCTTTTTCCTCCAAACATATCGATGGTCATTATGGCCAAACAGTTCTGTTTATGTTTTATCAGACCAGAGGACATTTCTCCAAAAAGTACAGTATTTGTCCCCATGTGCAGTTGCAAACCGTAGTCTGGCATTTTTATGGCCGTTTTTGGAGCAGTGGCTTCTTCCTTGCTGAACGGCCTTTCAGGTTATGTCGATGTAGGACTCGTTTTACTGTGGATATAGATACTTTTGTACCCGTTTCCTCCAGCATCTTCACAAGGTCCTTTGCTGTTGTTCTGGGATTGATTTGCACTTTTCGCACCAAAGTACGTTCATCTCTAGGAGACAGAACGCTTCTCCTTCCTGAGCGTTATGATGGCTGCGTGGTCCCATGGTGTTTATACTTGCGTACTATTGTTTGTACAGATGAACCTGGTACCTTCAGGCATTTTGAATTTTCCAAGCTGTTTAAAGGCACGGTAAACTTAGTGTATGTAAACTTCTGACCCACTGGAATTGTGATACAGTGGATTATAAGTGAAATAATCTGTCTGTTAACAATTGTTGGAAAAATGACCTGTGTCATGCACAAAGTAGATGTCCTAACCGACTTGCCAAAACGATAGTTTGTTAACAATACATTTGTGGAGTGGTTGAAAAACGTATGTAACTGTCTGTAAACTTCAGACTTCAACTGTCAGTGTGAGGTGTGTCACTCTTACCTATGGGAACAAAGGTGTCTCCCAGAGCAAAAGCTGTGCTGACAAGCAGAATGATGGTCAATGTCACCATGGTGATAGTCTGGAGAGAGAGAGATGAGCATTTTAATCAGCTGTGATTGTACTGGATTACTCCAAATCACTGGGATGGCTTGGGGTACTAGAGGAGAGGAGACCCTGTGTTAAGTACATAACCTACTGTATAGCTGGGGGTACTAGAGGAGAGGATAGGAGACCCTGTGTTAAGTACATAACCTACTGTATAGCTGGAGGTACTAGAGGAGAGGAGACCCTGTGTTAAGTACATAACCTACTGTATAGCTGGGGGTACTAGAGGAGAGGAGACCCTGTGTTAAGTACATAACCTACTGTATAGCTGGGGGTACTAGAGGAGAGGAGACCCTGTGTTAAGTACATAACCTACTGTATAGCTGGGGGTACTGGAGGAGAGGAGACCCTGTGTTAAGTACATAACCTACTGTATAGCTGGGGGTACTGGAGGAGAGTGTCACATTGTTATAAAGGAGACAGGAATGCGTAATAGGGTTTTTTATTTTCCCAAATTACAGTGTGCCATGTAAAGGCACGGGGACGAAGACCAAGCAAACACATATACAAAACACAGGGCTGAAACCCATTCAAAAGAGCCAGGAGTACCTCGAATAAATACACAGGAGGAGACCCGAAAACACTAGCACACAATGATACAACACGGGACGAGACCCCTAATCATCTATGCACAATACAAGAGGCACGAAAGCCAAAACAACAAGGCACAGGTACTCACACGACCAACGGACATTGGAACATGGATGCTTCCCAAATGACTTCTTATCCCCTATGTAGTGCACTACTTTGGACCAGGGCCCACAGTGAACTAAATAGAGAATAGCTCATGTCCACAATGGTAATATGGACCATTGTCTAAAGTAGCTCACTACATAGGGAATGGGAGGTCAGTTCAGACATAGACAAGTATTAGATGAACAGATGTTGAAATCTCACCTTCTGATGTCTTCAGTTGTAGCTTCACTTCTTCAAAGGTCTTCACTGTCCTGCCTGTGAGTTGAGTTATACCTCTCTCTCAACTCCTTTTTAAGGACCCGTCCAGTCAGACACCTCCCTCTATTTTGTCAAAAATTCTCTCTCTCTCTCGCTCTCTCTCTCTCTCTCTCTCTCTCTCTCTCTCTCGCTCTCTCGCTCTCTCGCTCTCATCCTTCAATTCTCCATACTTTCTCACATCCAGGGTTGGGGTCAATTCAAAGTGAAGGTATTCAACTTCTGGCTCAGCTGGTTAGCGAGCTCTGTCTCATTGACAACCCAATGTTGCTAATGGCCAGCTATCTATCCTGTTAATATAACTTGTTTTGTTAGCTAGGTAATGTTAGCTAGGTATGTTAGAAATGTTATGATCACAACTCTCATCTGATGTCGACATAAGAATTCCATTTGGGAGCACCAGCTAGTTAGCTAGGTAATGTTAGCCATGTTATGAGCACCAGCTAGTTAGCTAGGTAATGTTAGCCATGTTATGAGCACCAGCTAGTTAGCTAGGTAATGTTAGCCATGTTATGAGCACCAGCTAGTTAGCTAGGTAATGTTAGCCATGTTATGAGCACCAGCTAGTTTGTTAGGTAATGTTAGCCATGTTATGAGCACCAGCTCGTTAGCTAGGTAATGTTAGCCATGTTATGAGCACCAGCTAGTTTGCTAGGAAATGTTAGCCATGTTATGAGCACCAGCTAGTTAGCTAGGTAATGTTAGCCATGTTATGAGCACCAGCTAGTTAGCTAGGTAATGTTAGCCATGTTATGAGCACCAGCTAGTTAGCTAGGTAATGTTAGCTAGGTATGTTAGCCATGTTATGAGCACCAGCTAGTTAGCTAGGATATGTTAGCCATGTTATGAGCACCAGCTAGTTAGCTAGGTAATATTAGCCATGTTATGAGCACCAGCTAGTTAGCTAGGTAATGTTAGCCATGTTATGAGCACCAGCTAGTTAGCTAGGTAATGTTAGCTAGGTATGTTAGCCATGTTATGAGCACCAGCTAGTTATCGAGGCAATGTTAGCTAGGTATGTTAGCCATGTTATGAGCAACAGCTAGTTAGCTAGGTAATGTTAGCCATGTTATGAGCACCAGCTCGTTAGCTAGGTAATGTTAGCCAAGTTATGAGCACCAGCTCGTTAGCTAGGTAATGTTAGCCATGTTATGAGCACCAGCTAGATAGCTAGGTAATGTTAGCCATGTTATGAGCACCAGCTAGTTAGCTAGGTAATGTTAGCCATGTTATGAGCACCAGCTCGTTAGCTAGGTAATGTTAGCCATGTTATGAGCACCAGCTCGTTAGCTAGGTAATGTTAGCCATGTTATGATCACCAGCTAGTTAGCTAGGTAATGTTAGCCATGTTATGAGCACCAGCTAGTTAGCTAGGTAATGTTAGCTAGGTATGTTAGCCATGTTATGAGCACCAGCTAGTTAGCTAGGATATGTTAGCCATGTTATGAGCACCAGCTAGTTAGCTAGGTAATATTAGCCATGTTATGAGCACCAGCTAGTTAGCTAGGTAATGTTAGCCATGTTATGAGCACCAGCTAGTTAGCTAGGTAATGTTAGCTAGGTATGTTAGCCATGTTATGAGCACCAGCTAGTTAGCTAGGTAATGTTAGCTAGGTATGTTAGCCATGTTATGAGAACCAGCTAGTTATCGAGGCAATGTTAGCTAGGTATGTTAGCCATGTTATGAGCAACAGCTAGTTAGCTAGGTAATGTTAGCCATGTTATGAGCACCAGCTCGTTAGCTAGGTAATGTTAGCCAAGTTATGAGCACCAGCTCGTTAGCTAGGTAATGTTAGCCATGTTATGAGCACCAGCTAGTTAGCTAGGTAATGTTAGCCATGTTATGAGCACCAGCTAGTTAGCTAGGTAATGTTAGCCATGTTATGAGCACCAGCTCGTTAGCTAGGTAATGTTAGCCATGTTATGAGCACCAGCTCGTTAGCTAGGTAATGTTAGCCATGTTATGAGCACCAGCTAGTTTGCTAGGTAATTAGCCATGTTATGAGCACCAGCTAGTTAGCTAGGTAATGTTAGCCATGTTATGAGCACCAGCTAGTTAGCTAGGTAATGTTAGCCATGTTATGAGCACCAGCTAGTTAGCTAGGTAATGTTAGCCATGTTATGAGCACCAGCTAGTTAGCTAGGTAATGTTAGCTAGGTATGTTAGCCATGTTATGAGCACCAGCTAGTTAGCGAGGCAATGTTAGCTAGGTATGTTAGCCATGTTATGAGCACCAGCTAGTTAGCTAGGTAATGTTAGCTAGGTAATGTCAGCGAGGTAATGTCAGCGAGGTAATGTTAGCCAGGTAATGTTAGCTAGGTAATGTTAGTGAGGTAATGTTAGCTAGGTAATGTTAGCCATGTTATGAGCACCAGCTAGTTAGCTAGGTAATGTTAGCCATGTTATGAGCACCAGCTAGTTAGCTCCAAAAGTGGTTGGTAACGTTTGGCTGCATGCCGACAATGCTTTCAGAGCCATTCATTTAAATAATCAAAAATACCATAAACCACATAATCTCAGTGTGATTTTATTTGAAACAGTCTGCAAGATGAGAGGAAAGGTGATAGATCAATGTCTTAAGGCTAAAGTATTGGAAGAGAGATATGCCGTAGGACCAGCAGCATTCCTTTGTGAGGAGGAGAGAAGGTGGGAGAGGGTAAATAGCTAGCATGCCTTTTCTTTGCGAGGGTCAAGCCTCTCTTTCACCAAACCTTGTCATCAAGGTGACTTTCTGTATTTCTGGAAGAACAGGACAATGGAATAGATGGATGAGGTATGTCCCAAATAGAACCCTATTCCTTACATAGTGGACTAGTTGTCACCCTATAGGCCCTGGTCAAAAGCAGTGTACTATGTTGGGAATGTCTTGAAATAGTTTTATTGTGTAAGATGGTTCTTATGGTACCCCTGTAGCAAAATATGTTGTCTTAAAAAGTTCATTTAACCCTCCCGTGGTCCTGGGGTCATTGTGACCCAGGTCCCTTTCTCCCCTTTCTGTGTTCTGTGCTCGCGGGTCAGAGCGACCCAGGCCCTGTGTTTCCAGGGCTCCCGCTCTGCGCTGGCGGGGTCAGAGTGACCCTGCCAGCCACTGGCGAGGTGTGTGCCTTTGAGCGTAGTAGAGAGTCTGCGAGTGTGGCGAGTGTGGCGAGGCGTGTGCCCCGCTCTGCGCTCTGCTCTCTTCGCTCTGCGCTCAGAGCGACCCTGTCAGCCACTGGCGAGGCGTGTGCCACGGAGCGTAGTAGAGAGTCTGCGACTGTGGCGAGTGTGGCGAGGCTGTGCCCGGCTCCCCGCTCTGCGCTCTGGGCTCGCAGCTCTGCGCTCTTGGTTCAGAGCACCTCAGCCAGACGCTGCACAGGTCCGGACGTGCCTCGCTGTGTGCTAGAGAGCAGCCGAGTGTTAGAGTCGCGCTCGTGGCTTAGAGCGACCCTGCCAGCCACTGGCGAGGCGTGTGCCCTGGAGCGTAGTAGAGAGTCTGCGAGTGTGGCGAGGTCGTGCGCTCGTGGGTCAGAGCGACCCTGCCAGCCGCTACACAGGTCCGGACATGCCCCGCTGTGGGCTAGAGAGCAGCCGAGTGTTCTTGTTGTGCTCTGCGCTCGTGGTTCAGTGCGACCCAGGCCCTGTGTTTCCAGGGCTCGCGCTCTGCGCTCGTGGGTCAGTGCGACCCAGGCCCTGTGTTTCCAGGGCTCTGCGCTCTGAGCTCGTGGGTCAGTGCGACCCAGGCCCTGTGTTTCCAGGGCTCGCGCTCTGAGCTCGTGGGTCAGTGCGACCCAGGCCCTGTGTTTCCAGGGCTCTGAGCTCTGCGCTCGTGGGTCAGTGCAACCCAGGCCCTGTGTTTCCAGGGCTCGCGCTCTGAGCTCGTGGGTCAGTGCGATCCAGGCCCTGTGTTTCCAGGGCTGGCGCTCTGCACTCCGCGCTCTGCGAGTCAGAGTGACCCTGTCAGCCACTGGCGAGGCGTGTGCCCTGGAGCGTAGTAGAGTGTCTGCGAGTGTGGCGAGGTCGTGCCCTCGAACAAAGGGGGGGGGGGGGGGGGAGTCAAAGTCAAAAGTAACAGTCAGTATCTGGTGTGGCCACCAGCTGCATTAAGTACTGCAGTGCATCTCCTCCTCATGGACTGCACCAGATTTGCCCGTTCTTGCTGTGAGATGTTACCCCACTCTTCCACCAAGGCACCTGCAAGATCCCAGAAATGTCTGGGAGGAATGGCCCTAGCCCTCACCCTCCGATCCAACAGGTCCCAGACGTGCTCAATGGGATTGAGATCCGGGCTCCTCGTTGGCCATGGCAGAATACTGACATTCCTGTATTGCAGGAAATCACACTTGTTCTGTGCAGTATGGCAGGTGGCTTTGTCAAGCTGGAGGGTAGTTAGGATGAGCCTGCAGGAAGGGTACTACATGAGGGAGGAGGATGTCTTCCCTGTTCTTCCACTTTAAGATAACATATTATCATCATTGACAAAAAGATCATTGACAAAAAAATCAGTTATTCCATTCAGTTATTCCACTCCTCCTCTCATACCCGAACCTCTCCCCTCTCCCATATCCCTCTCCCCTCCTCCTCTCATACCCTAACCTCTCCCCTCCTCCTCTCATACCCTAACCTCTCCCCTCTCCCATATCCCTCTCCCCTCCTCCTCTCATACCCTAACCTCTCCCCTCCTCCTCTCATACCCTAACCTCTCCTTTCTCCCATACCTCTCTCCCCTCCTCCTCTCATACCCGAACCTCTCCCCTCTCCCATATCCCTCTGCCCTCCTCCTCTCATACCCTAACCTCTCCTTTCTCCCATACCTCTCTCCCCTCCTCCTCTCATACCCTAACCTCTCCCCTCTCCCATACCTCTCTCCCCTCCTCCTCTCATACCCCTCTCCCCTCCTCCTCTCATACCCAAACCTCTCCCCTCTCCCATACCTCTCTCCACCCCTCCTCTCATACCCTATACCTCTAATCTCTCCTATACCTCTCTCCCCTACACCTCTCCTCCCCTAACCTCTCCTCTCTCCTATCCCTCTTGTCCCCTTAACTCTCCCCTCCTCCCCTAACCTCTCCCCTCCTCCTCTCATACCCTAACCTCTCCCTTCTCCCATACCTTTCTCCCCTCGTCCTCTCATACCCTAACCTCTCCCCTCCTCCTCTCATACCCTAAGCTCTCTCATAACATATACCTCTCCTCTCTCCTATACCTCTCCTCTCTCCTATACCTCTCTCCTCTCTCCTATACCTCTCTCCCCTCCTCCTCTCCTCTCTCCTATACCTCTCCTCTCTCCTATACCTCTCCTCTCTCCTATACCTCTCTTCCCTCCTCCTCTTGCCTATACCTCTCTCCCCTCCTCCTCTCCTCTCTCCTTTACCTCTCCTCTCTCCTATACCTCTCCTCTCTCCTCTACCTCTCTCCCCTCCTCCTCTCCTCTCGCCTATACCTCTCCTCTCTCCTATACCTCTCCTCTCTCCTATACCTCTCCTCTCTCCTATACCTCTCCTATACCTCTCCTATACCTCTCCTCTCTTCCATACCTCTCCTCTCTCCCATACCTCTCCTCTCTCCCCTCCTCCTCTCCTCTCGCCTAAACCTCTCCTCTCTCCCATACCTCTCCTCTCTCCCCTCCTCCTCTCCTCTCGCCTAAACCTCTCCTCTCTCCTATACCTCTCCTCTCTCCTATAACTCTCTCCCCTCCTCCTGCCTATAACTCTCTCCCCTCCTCCTCTCCTCTCTCCTATACCTCTCTCCCCTCCTCCTCTCCTCTCGCCTCTACCTCTCTCCCCTCCTCCTCTCCTCTCTCCTATACCTCTCCTCTCTCCTATACCTCTCCTCTCTACTATACATCTCCTCTTTCCCATAACTCTCCTCTCTTCCCTACACCTCTCCTCTCTCCTATACCTCTCTCCCATACCTCTCCTCTCTCCCATACCTCTCCTCTCTCCCCTCCTCCTCTCCTCTCTCCTTTACCTCTCCTCTCTCCTTTACCTCTCCTCTCTCCTTTACCTCTCCTCTCTCCTATACCTCTCCTCTCTCCTATACCTCTCCTCTCTCCTATACCTCTCTCCCCTCCTCCTCTCCTCTCTCCTATACCTCTCCTCTCTCCTATACCTCTCCTATACCTCTCCTCTCTCCCATACCTCTCCTCTCTCCCATACCTCTCCTCTCTCCCCTCCTCCTCTCCTCTCGCCTAAACCTCTCCTCTCTCCCATACCTCTCCTCTCTCCCCTCCTCCTCTCCTCTCGCCTAAACCTCTCCTCTCTCCTATAACTCTCTCCCCTCCTCCTGCCTATACCTCTCTCCCCTCCTCCTCTCCTCTCTCCTATACCTCTCCTCTCTCCCCTCCTCCTCTCCCTCTCCTCTCTCCTATACCTCTCATCTCTCCTATACCTCTCCTCTCTCCTATACCTCTCTCCCCTCCTCCTCTCCTCTCGCCTATACCTCTCCTCTCTCCCATACCTCTCCTCTCTCCTATACGTCTCCTCTCTCCTATACCTCTACTCTCTCCTATACCTCTCTCCCCTAACCTCTCCTCTCTCCCCTCCTCCACTCCTCCCTCCTATACCCCTCTTCCCTACCCCTCTCCTCCCCTAACCTCTCCCCTCCTCCTCTTGTCCCCTAACCTCTCCCCTCCTCTCATTTCTCCCATACCTCTCTCTCCTCCTCTTGTCCTAAAACAAACCCTCTCCTCCTGACCTTCAGCTTTAATACAGTAACTATGTACCCATTAACTTGATTTTTTTGTTGTTGTCGCCATTTAGAAAGTCTGCAATGGAAATAGATGTAACAATTGTCTGCTCCAGTGAGATTCCGTTGAACTGTCGTGTGTCGGTCAAAAGCAACTGGAGGTAAAAAACTTTACCCCTCAAAAAAACCTAACGTACTGCCATGGTCTGCACCAAGGTATTATAATGGTCTGCACCGAGGTATCACCATGGTCTGCACCAAGGTATCATCATGGTCTGCACCAAGGTTTCACCATGGTCTGCACTAAGGTATCATCGTGGTCTGCACCAAGGTATCATCATGGTCTGCACCAAGGTATCACCATGGTCTGCACCAAGGTCTCATCATGGTCTGCACCAAGGTATTATAATGGTCTGCACCAAGGTATCACCATGGTCTGCACCAAGGTATCACCATGGTCTGCACCAAGGTATCATCATGGTCTGCACCAAGGTATCACCATGATCTGCACCAAGGTCTCATCATGGTCTGCACCAAGGTCTTATAATGGTATGCAAAAAGGTATCACCATGGTCTGCACCAAGGTATTATAATGGTCTGCACCAAGGTATCATCATGGTCTGCACCAAGGTATCATCATGGTCTGCACCAAGGTATCACCATGGTCTGCACCAAGGTATTATAATGGTCTGCACCAAGGTATCACCATGGTCTGCACCAAGGTATCATCATGGTCTGCACCAAGGTATCATCATGGTCTGCACCAAGGTATCATCATGGTCTGCACCAAGGTATCACCATGATCTGCACCAAGGTCTCATCATGGTCTGCACCAAGGTATTATAATGGTCTGCACCAAGGTATCACCATGGTCTGCACCAAGGTATTATAATGGTCTGCACCAAGGTATCATCATGGTCTGCACCAAGGTATCATCATGGTCTGCACCAAGGTATCACCATGGTCTGCACCAAGGTATTATAATGGTCTGCACCAAGGTATCACCATGGTCTGCACCAAGGTATCATCATGGTCTGCACCAAGGTATCATCATGGTCTGCACCAAGGTATCATCATGGTATGCACCAATGTATCACCATGGTCTGCACCAAGGTATCATCATGGTATGCAGCAAGGTATCACCATGGTATGCACCAAGGTATCACCATGGTCTGCACCAAGGTATCACCATGGTCTGCACCAAGGTATCATCATGGTCTGCACCAAGGTATCATCATGGTCTTCACCAAGGTATCATCATGGTCTGCACCAAGGTATCATCATGTTCTGTACCAAGGTATCACCATGGTCTGCACCAAGGTATCATCATGTTCTGTACCAAGGTATCATCATGGGCTGCACCATGGTATCATCATGGTATGCAGAAAGGTATCACCATGGTCTGCACCAAGGTATCATCATGGTATGCAGCAAGGTATCACCATGGTATGCACCAAGGTATCACCATGGTCTGCACCAAGGTATCATCATGTTCTGTACCAAGGTATCACCATGGTCTGCACCAAGGTATCATCATGTTCTGTACCAAGGTATCATCATGGTCTGCACCAAGGTATCATCATGGTCTGCACCAAGGTATCATCATGATACCTTGGTGCAGACCATCATTGGAGAGTTTAGGGGACAAGAGGGGTAGGAGAGAGGAGAGGTTAGGGGAGGAGAGGTGTAGGGGAGAGAGGTATAGGAGAGAGTAGAGGTATAGGAGAGAGGAGAGGTATAGGGTCTGAGAGGAGGGGGGGAGAGAGGTATGGGAGAGGGGAGAGGTTCGGGTATGAGAGGAGGAGGGGAGAGAGGTATGGGAGAAAGGAGAGGTTAGGGTATGAGAGGAGGAGGGGAGAGGTTAGGGTATGAGAGGAGGAGGGGAGAGGGATATGGGAGAGGGGAGAGGTTAGGGTATGAGAGGAGGAGGGGAGAGGGATATGGGAGAAAGGAGAGGTTAGGGTATGAGAGGAGGAGGGGAGAGGTTCGGGTATGAGAGGAGGAGGGGAATAACTGAATGGAATAACTGATTTTTTTTGTCAATTATCTTTTTGTCAATGATGATAATATGTCATCTTAAAGTGGAAGAACAGGGAAGACATCCTCCTCCCTCATGTAGTACCCTTCCTGCAGGCTCATCCTAACTACCCTCCAGCTTGACAAAGCCACCTGCCATACTGCACAGAACGAGTGTGATTTCCTGCAATACAGGAATGTCAGTATTCTGCCATGGCCAACGAGGAGCCCGGATCTCAATCCCATTGAGCACGCCTGGGACCCGTTGGATCGGAGGGTAAGGGCTAGGGCCATTCCTCCCAGAAATTTCTGGGATCTTGCAGGTGCCTTGGTGGAAGAGTGGGGTAACATCTCAGAGCAAGAACGGGCAAATCTGGTGCAGTCCATGAGGAGGAGATGCACTGCAGTACTTAATGCAGCTGGTGGCCACACCAGATACTGACTGTTACTTTTGACCCCACCCCCCCTTTGTTCAGGTACACATTATTCCATTTCTGTTAGTTACATGTCTGTGGAACTTGTTCAGTTTATGTCTCTGTGCAGCGGCTGGCTGGGTCGCTCTGACCCGCAGAGCGCAGAGCACAACAAGAACACTCGGCTGCTCTCTAGCACACAGCGGGGCATGTCCGGACCTGTGTAGCGGCTGGCAGGGTCGCTCTGACCCACGAGCGCACGACCTCGCCACACTCGCAGACTCTCTACTACGCTCCAGGGCACACGCCTCGCCAGTGGCTGGCAGGGTCGCTCTGAGCCACGAGAGCGACTCTAACACTCGGCTGCTCTCTAGCACACAGTGAGGCACGTCCGGACCTGTGCAGCGTCTGGCTGAGGTGCTCTGACCCAAGAGCGCAGAGCTGCGAGCCCAGAGCGCAGAGCGGGGAGCCGGGCACAGTCTCGCCACACTCGCCACACTCGCAGACTCTCTACTACGCTCAGTGGCTGGCACGGTCACTCTGACCCCGCCAGCGCAGAGCGGGAGCCCTGGAAATACAGGGCCTGGGTCGCTCTGACCTGCGAGCGCAGAGCACAGAAAGGGGAGCCCTCCACACACAGGACCTGAGTCACCCTGACCCCAGGACCACGGGAGGGTTAAATGAACTTTTTAAGACAACATATTTTGCTACAGGGGTACCATAAGAAACATCTTACACAATAAAACTATTTCAAGACATTCCCAACATAGTACACTGCTTTTGACCAGGGCCTATAGGGTCACAACTAGTCCACTATGTAAGGAATAAGGTTCTATTTGGGACATACCTCATCCATCTATTCCATTGTCCTGTTCTTCCAGAAATACAGAAAGTCACCTTGATGACAAGGTTTGGTGAAAGAGAGGCTTGACCCTCGCAAAGAAATGGCACGCTAGCTATTTACCCTCTCCCACCTTCTCTCCTCCTCACAAAGGAATGCTGCTGGTCCTACGGCATATCTCTCTTCCAATACTTTAGCCTTAAGACATTGATCTATCACCTCTCCTCTCATCTTGCAGACTGTTTTAAATTAAATCACACTGAGATTATGTGGTTAATGGTATTTTTTGTGCAAATACTTTTGCACTACTATTATGTAAATCCCACTACAAACTTCTGCTAACATTGGCCACCGCTAGCTGAGAATCATTGGTAGCGGTGGGGCAGGCTGTGCCTGTCCTCCTATCTTTTTTTTGCATTTTCAATGGTCTGAAAGATGCTGGAAATGAATATCTTGTTAATGCAAAGACCAGGAAACTCTGGAAAAAAATACAAGTCGATTATTTAAATGAATGGCTCTGAATGCACTGTCGGCATGCATCCAAACGTTATCAACCACTTTTGGAGCTAACTAGCTGGTGATCATAACATGGCTAACATTGCCTAGCTAACTAGCTGGTGCTCATAACATGGCTAACATACCTAGCTAACTAGCTGGTGCTCATAACATGGCTAACATACCTAGCTAACTAGCTGGTGCTCATAACATGGCTAACATTACCTAGCTAACGAGCTGGTGCTCATAACATGGCTAACATTACCTCACTAACTAGCTGGTACTCATAACATGGCTAACATTACCTAGCTAACTAGCTGGTGCTCATAACATGGCTAACATTACCTAGCTAACTAGCTGGTGCCCATAACATGGCTAACATTACCTAGCTAACTAGCTGGTGCTCATAACATGGCTAACATTACCTAGCTAACGAGCTGGTGCTCATAACATGACTAACATTACCTAGCTAACTAGCTGGTGCTCATAACATGGCTAACATTACCTAGCTAACTAGCTGGTGCTCCCAAATGGAATTCTTACTAGCTGGCCATTAGCAACATTGGGTTGTCAATGAGACAGAGCTCGCTAACCAGCTGAGCCAGAAGTTGAATACCTTCACTTTGAATTGACCCCAACCCTGTCAAACAGGTAGATGTCAGAAAGTATGGAGTTGAAGGATGATAGCGAGAGAGAGAGAGAGAGAGAGCGGTAGAGAGAGAGAGAGAGAGAGAGAGGTAGAGAGAGAGCGAGAGAGAGAGAGGTAGAGAGAGAGAGAGAGAGAGGTAGAGAGAGAGAGAGAGAGCGAGAGAGAGAGAGAGAGGTAGAGAGAGTTAGAGAGAGAGAGACACAGAGAGAGAGAGACAGAGAGATAGAGAGACAGAGAGACACAGAGAGAGAGAGAGACACAGAGAGAGAGAGAGAGAGAGAGACAGAGAGACAGAGACACAGAGATTTTTGACAAAATAGAGGGAGGTGTCTGACTGGACGGGTCCTTAAAAAGGAGTTGAGAGAGAGGTAGAACTCAACTCACAGGCAGGACAGAGAGAGACCCAGTGAAGACCTTTGAAGAAGTGAAGCTACAACTGAAGACATCAGAAGGTGAGATTTCAACATCTGTTCATCTAATACTTGTCTATGTCTGAACTGACCTCCCATTCCCTATGTAGTGAGCTACTTTAGACAATGGTCCATATTACCATTGTGGACATGAGCTATTCTCTATTTAGTTCACTGTGGGCCCTGGTCCAAAGTAGTGCACTACATAGGGGATAAGAAGTCATTTGGGAAGCATCCATGTTCCAATGTCCGTTGGTCGTGTGAGTACCTGTGCCTTGTTGTTTTGGCTTTCGTGCCTCTTGTATTGTGCATAGATGATTAGGGGTCTCGTCCCGTGTTGTATCATTGTGTGCTTGTGTTTTCGGGTCTCCTCCTGTGTATTTATTCGAGGTACTCCTGGCTCTTTTGAATGGGTTTCAGCCCTGTGTTTTGTATATGTGTTTGCTTGGTCTTCGTCACCGTGCCTTTACATGGCACACTGTAATTTGGAAAAATAAAAAACCCTATTACACATTCCTGTCTCCTTTATAACAGGGTCTCCTCTCCTCCAGTACCCCCAGCTATACAGTAGGTTATGTACTTAACACAGGGTCTCCTCTCCTCTAGTACCTCCAGCTATACAGTAGGTTATGTACTTAACACAGGGTCTCCTCTCCTCTAGTACCCCCAGCTATACAGTAGGTTATGTACTTAACACAGGGTCTCCTCTCCTCTAGTACCTCCAGCTATACAGTAGGTTATGTACTTAACACAGGGTCTCCTCTCCTCCAGTACCCCCAGCTATACAGTAGGTTATGTACTTAACACAGGGTCTCCTCTCCTCTAGTACCCCCAGCTATACAGTAGGTTATGTACTTAACACAGGGTCTCCTCTCCTCTAGTACCTCCAGCTATACAGTAGGTTATGTACTTAACACAGGGTCTCCTCTCCTCTAGTACCCCCAGCTATACAGTAGGTTATGTACTTAACACAGGGTCTCCTCTCCTCTAGTACCTCCAGCTATACAGTAGGTTATGTACTTAACACAGGGTCTCCTCTCCTCCAGTACCCCCAGCTATACAGTAGGTTATGTACTTAACACAGGGTCTCCTCTCCTCTAGTACCCCCAGCTATACAGTAGGTTATGTACTTAACACAGGGTCTCCTATCCTCTCCTCTAGTACCCCAAGCCATCCCAGTGATTTGGAGTAATCCAGTACAATCACAGCTGATTAAAATGCTCATCTCTCTCTCTCCAGACTATCACCATGGTGACATTGACCATCATTCTGCTTGTCAGCACAGCTTTTGCTCTGGGAGACACCTTTGTTCCCATAGGTAAGAGTGACACACCTCACACTGACAGTTGAAGTCTGAAGTTTACAGACAGTTACATACGTTTTTCAACCACTCCACAAATGTATTGTTAACAAACTATCGTTTTGGCAAGTCGGTTAGGACATCTACTTTGTGCATGACACAGGTCATTTTTCCAACAATTGTTAATAAACAGACAGATTATTTCACTTGTAATCCACTGTATCACAATTCCAGTGGGTCAGAAGTTTCCATACTAAGTTGACTGTGCCTTTAAACAGATTGGAAAATTCCAGAAAATGTTGTCATGGCTTTAGAAGCTTCTGATGGGCTCATTGGCATCATTTGAGTCAATTGGAGGTGTACCTGTGGATGTATTTCAAGGCCTACCTTCAAACTCAGTGCCTCTTTGCTTGACATCATGGGAAAATCAAAATAAATCAGCCAAGACAAGTCTGGTTCATCCTTGGGAGCAATTTCAAAATGCCTGAAGGTACCAGGTTCATCTGTACAAACAATAGTACGCAAGTATAAACACCATGGGACCACGCAGCCAAGATAACGCTCAGGAAGGAGACATGTTCTGTCTCCTAGAGATGAAAGTACTTTGGTGCGAAAAGTGCAAATCAATCCCAGAACAACAGCAAAGGACATTGTGAAGATACTGGAGGAAACGGGGTACAAAAGTATCTATATCCACAGTAAAACGAGTCCTACATCGACATAACATGAAAGGCTGCTCAGCAAGGAAGAAGCCACGGCTCCAAAAACGGCCATAAAAAAGCCAGACTACGGTTTGCAACTGCACATGGGGACAAATACTGTACTTTTTGGAGAAATGTCCTCTGGTCTGATGAAACAATAGAACTGTTTGGCCATAGAAACATTTAATCACTCCTCAGGATAAAATATATAATCGATAATGTCAACCGCAACGGTCTTGTTCAGTAGGAGAAGGAACGGCAATGGCTTCCCAAAATCTGTTGCGCGAGCAGAACTCATGCGAACACTTGACAGATGTTATTGTTCTGGCTCATTCCTCAAAAAAAAAAACTGAAACTGGTTGAAGACTTGACAACTTGAGGAAGCGATAGGAAAAGGAATCTGGTTGATATCCCTTTAAGTGGCGCAAAGGGAGGCTATGGAACATGCAGATAAAATAGAAGCCACTTCCTGGTTTGATATTCCTCAGGGTTTCACCTGCAATATCAGTTGTTATACACAGACAATATTTTGACAGTTTTGGGAACTTGAATGTTTTCTATCCAATACTAATATGCATATATTAGCAGCTGAGACTGAGAAGCTGGCTGTTTACAATGGGCTCCTTTTCATCCAAGCTACTCAATACTGCCCCTGCAGGCATTAGAAGTTAAACATGTCTTCAGTATCCTAAACATACTGAGTCACTTCACAGGTCTACATTTACATAAAGTATAGCACAATGACAGTTATGTCCTGGTGGCACAGTCCAGCATGGCACTTGCAACATAAAGGTTGTGGGTTTGAGTCCCACAGGGGAAGAAAGAGTACCAACTACAACATGTGTTATGATGCAGAGTTTCAGGTGAAGTGTTAACACCGGTTTTGTACTTAAATGTCTATTTGACAAATACCTTTTAGAAAGATCTCAAAACATGGGACAACTTTGGCAATATGATTCATAGTCAATAACTCATGAGACAAAAAATATTGTCCACATTTTATTGGCTGCAAACAATTCCTCAACATTTGTGTAGTAACTGAGACTTCATTTAACAGCAACAGAGCTTCCCATGAAGCATTAAGGACAAAGACACTACGGAATAGCATTGCTGCTTTTAATGGATACTCTGGCGAAGCGGCAGGAGCCTCAGGGAGCACACAGAGGGCAAGCTCCTTTCACATAATGCATTGTCCCAGCGCTGTTGACCTGAAGACAAAACCAGAATATTCAGCTGTACACACAGTAGGAAAGTTAAATTAACTAGGAATAAGTTTAATTTGATGACTGATACTGAGTTTACTGTACCTCCAAAGTTGATATGAACACAAGACTCTCTGGCACCAGCACCAGGCCTTCCTTTAGCCCAGTTCTGGTGATCAAAGTCGGAGCCATCACTCCAGAACCACCGCCTGTCCTGAGGGGGGGAAAATGGGGTTTGAGAATAAAGACTAAATGTAGTCCTTCCTCTACCACCTGCAACCAAACAGTTTAAGCTACCACTACTTCAAAACCCACTGACTGGGACTGTTGCTTGTGTAAAGAACCTACAGTCTACTCCTCACATTTGCAATCATCCCGATGCCTTTCAAAGACTATAACAAGTCTACAACTTTTGAAGCTAGAAACCCCATACACATGGTTACAAGACTGAATGGAAGAGATTACTTTGATCAAATTTATACTTACCTAGAAACATTTTACATGAGTATAAAGGCCTCCGGAAGTTGACAGTAAAATAATTTAGCAGATTCATCTAGAATGACCTACAGGGTCAATTAGGATTAAGGGCGTTGCTCAAGGGCACATCAGATTTCACGGAGTGAGCTCTGGGATTCAAACAAGCCTTTATTGGCCAACTGCGAGGCTACCCGTTGCCTGGCAACTCTTTATATTTTATATGGAAACCATTACAATAGCTGTTAAAAAGCAGCAGCTCCTCTTCCTGGGGTCCACACAAAATGACATTAGAACATTAGACAGAACTACATGAACAAATTACAGGTAGCCTACATGCCACATCTCCCGTTTTTAACCAGATTTGCTGTTCACTTGAGCAATACGCGATGGAACGGTGTTCCTTGCAATAATGGCTCTATATATCACTGTAGGCTTAATGGTCCCACCTCAACCGAATAACATCCTCCAATCCAGGTAGGAGGGAAATCAACAGTCTTGACCAAGACCAACGCCTGTAGAAACTGGTCCTCCTCGGAGCTGTGCACAGATGCCAGGTTTGCGCCAAGGTACTTCACAACGTTGGGTACAGACACCAGTTGATCACCAAGGGACACACAGTACCGCTAGAGAAGAAAGTATTAATTTAACTAGGCAAGTCAGTTAAGAAAATTATTATCTACAGTAACAGCCAAGCAGTAGATGGGAACAAAGACATTTCATGTATTAGTCAGTCAGCCTTGCTGAGAATTTGTCTTCTGGACTCTCAACCAAATATTGACCAGCGCAACTAATTCCTTTTTAAACTCTTAAAGATACTAGTTTATCTCAGTCTTAAGCCATGTCCTGTGGGTTCCAGTATACAGGAGGCACGACTCCACATTAAATATTCAAAATGTATAGAAAATTCCCATCTTAAAGGGAAGTTCAGTATTTCACATCAGTCATGTGTTACAGTTTAAGAAAGTATCACCTTTAAGGTAATGTCAAAGAGCTAATTTCAACTACACTTCCCCCTTCAAATTCACAGTAGATGGTAAGGGTGATACCTATGCTTCAGGCCAGCTCCTTGTAGTCTTTACAAACATTAAGCAGCGTGATCCATATTTGGTCCAACCGGAAGGACATAAGTCTTCTTCCATCAATGACTCTGTAAGGAGAAGTTACATGTGGCTTTAAAGGCTAGTGGAGAGAGAACTACAAATCACAGCTACAATATTGTTTGTAGGTCAATCAGTAATGTCTGCTACGAGAAAAATACAGAACGAGTCAAGAAAAGTGGACTCTTACGTGCATCTCCCAGAGCAAAGGCAGCACTGAGAAGCAGAAGACTGGTCAACATGGTCATGGAGTCTCCTGAGAGAAACAGAGTGAAGCCATCAAAACCACAGATTCAACTCCACATACAGTAGATTAGAACAGGAATATGTCTGCTTTCCTAAATGCCAACCTATTCCCTAAACAGGGCTGAGGAGAATTTCTGGGCAGGTATTTCTCTCCACTCAGACAGAAGTAATAATTCCCAAATGTAGAAGTGTCACTCATGTTTGGTTATGGCCAAATCTGTCAGAAAACAAACATTATGATTGAACAAAGTTCAATTCTGCTTCTTTTACTTTCCAACAAAAATAAAAGCAAAGTATAAATGCTGGCAGGTAAGGCTCAGTGGCTTGTAACACCAGCAGGTAAGGCTTAGTGGCTTGTAACACCAGCAGGTAAGACTCAGTGGCTTGTAACACCAGCAGGTAAGGCTTAGTGGCTTGTAACACCAGCAGGTAAGGCTCAGTGGCTTGTAACACCAGTAGGTAAGGCTCAGTGGCTTGTAACACCAGCAGGTAAGGCTTAGTGGCTTGTAACACCAGCAGGTAAGGCTCAGTGGCTTGTAACACCAGTAGGTAAGGCTCAGTGGCTTGTAACACCAGCAGGTAAGGCTTAGTGGCTTGTAACACCAGCAGGTAAGGCTTAGTGGCTTGTAACACCAGCAGGTAAGGCTCAGTGGCTTGTAACACCAGTAGGTAAGGCTCAGTGGCTTGTAACACCAGTAGGTAAGGCTCAGTGGCTTGTAACACCAGCAGGTAAGGCTTAGTGGCTTGTAACACCAGTAGGTAAGGCTCAGTGGCTTGTAACACCAGCAGGTAAGG
Source organism: Oncorhynchus kisutch (assembly GCF_002021735.2). NCBI lineage: Eukaryota > Metazoa > Chordata > Actinopteri > Salmoniformes > Salmonidae > Oncorhynchus > Oncorhynchus kisutch. The sequence goes on along the minus strand of NC_034189.2, from coordinate 4,828,588 downwards.
CTCAGTGGCTTGTAACACCAGCAGGTAAGGCTCAGTGGCTTGTAACACCAGCAGGTAAGGCTCAGTGGCTTGTAACACCAGCAGGTAAGGCTCAGTGGCTTGTAACACCAGCAGGTAAGGCTCAGTGGCTTGTAACACCAGCAGGTAAGGCTCAGTGGCTTGTAACACCAGCAGGTAAGGCTCAGTGGCTTGTAACACCAGCAGGTAAGGCTCAGTGGCTTGTAACACCAGCAGGTAAGGCTCAGTGGCTTGTAACACCAGTAGGTAAGGCTTAGTGGCTTGTAACACCAGTAGGTAAGGCTCAGTGGCTTGTAACACCAGCCGGTAAGGCTTAGTGGCTTGTAACACCAGCAGGTAAGGCTCAGTGGCTTGTAACACCAGCAGGTAAGGCTCAGTGGCTTGTAACACCAGCAGGTAAGGCTCAGTGGCTTGTAACACCAGCAGGTAAGGCTCAGTGGCTTGTAACACCAGCAGGTAAGGCTCAGTGGCTTGTAACACCAGCAGGTAAGGCTCAGTGGCTTGTAACACCAGCAGGTAAGGCTCAGTGGCTTGTAACACCAGCAGGTAAGGCTCAGTGGCTTGTAACACCGGCAGGTAAGGAGTAGTGGCTTGTAACAAGGTTAAATGGCCACCAGGAAAGATCCAGCCATAATACACTAGATGGTTCTGATAAAGCACCATTTACAGCACTGAGCAGTGATCAATAACTACATCTAGTTTAGACAAGGCCCATCCAAATATGGCGGCCAATGTTTTGTTCTGGCTTTGCACGTCCATGTTTCCCCTACTTCCAGTCTGGCCCAGCATGGTGCTCATATTGTGAGGGTGATTAGCTAAACAGCTGAGCACAACATGGAATCCATTTAAAGTTGATGGGGAGGGGGGGGGGGAAGTAAAAAACAGCATTTCATAGTTTCTTGTTCACTGAGACGCAGTGCAACCAATCAGAACAGTCTACAGGATTATAGAAGTAAGACACATTCTGCAGGCAGGAACCATCATTATACCATGTCTCATCTCACTAGCTGTAACACTTCCCTTACAGTTAAATTAAAGGTCTAATACTGGGCCAGCTACACCATAACAATACACATGCTAGGATGAACAGGATATTACACCCCAGTGCAGGAAGTTAAAACCCTAGAAAAGATACAATAGCAGGCACTTACTTTAGCCAATAACAACAGGAACAATAAAGGAACTGGGACACCACAAATGCTGAACAAACCCAAGTAGAACAAGGTGCTTATATACCAGAAGAATGGAAGAGGAATTGATGATTAGCAGAGTGAGTTCAGGTGTGGTGAGTTAGCAGGAAAGGGAACGTAATTGGGAGTTCAATTATGCCCACTGAATGCATTTTTTTAATGATCATATACAAATAGTTGTTTTGCAGGACAAGGTTTATTTTGACTTTCAAAAATGCCGGAATTGCTTCACCTTGCTCTTCTGGTAGGCTCGATGCAAGTTTCACCATCCAATTATTTCAGACATACAATGCAGTTCCACCATGGCACGGACCATGATGATACCTTGGTGCAGACCATGATGATACCTTGGTGCAGACCATGATGATACCTTGGTGCAGACCATGATGATACCTTGGTGCAGACCATGGTGATGCCTTGGTGCAGACCATGATGATACCTTGGTGGCAGACCATGATGATACCTTGGTGCAGACCATGATGATACCTTGGTGCAGACCATGATGATACCTTGGTGCAGACCATGATGATACCTTGGTGCAGACCATGGTGATACCTTGGTGCAGACCATGGTGATACCTTGGTGCAGACCATGATGATACCTTGGTGCAGACCATGGTGATACCTTGGTGCAGACCATGGTGATACCTTGGTAGCAGACCATGATGATACCTTTGTGCATATGTATACCTACTGTATAGCTGGGGGTACTAGAGGAGAGGAGACCCTGTGTTAAGTACAAAACCTACTGTATAGCTGGGGGTACTTGAGGATATGAAACCCTGTGTTAAGTACATAACCTACTGTATAGCTGGGGGTACTAGAGGAGAGGAGACCCTGTGTTAAGTACATAACCTACTGTATAGCTGGGGGTACTAGAGGAGAGGATAGGAGACCCTGTGTTAAGTACATAACCTAATGTAAGCTGGGGGTACTACATAACCTACTGTATAGCTGGGGGTACTGGAGGAGAGGAGACCCTGTGTTAAGTACATCACCTACTGTATAGCTGGGGGTACTAGAGGAGAGGAGACCCTGTGTTAAGTACATAACCTACTGTATTGCTGGGGTACTAGAGGAGAGGAGACCCTGTGTTAAGTACATAACCTACTGTATAGCTGGGGGTACTAGAGGAGAGGATAGGAGACCCTGTGTTAAGTACATAACCTACTGTATAGCTGGGGGTACTACATAACCTACTGTATCGCTGGGGTACTAGAGGATATGAAAACCTGTGTTAAGTACATAACCTACTGTATAGCTGGGGGTACTGGAGGATATGAAACCCTGTGTTAAGTACATAACCTACTGTATAGCTGGGGGTGCTAGAGGATATGAAACCCTGTGTTAAGTACATACCCTACTGTATAGCTGGGGGTACTGGAGGATATGAAACCCTGTGTTAAGTACATAACCTACTGTATAGCTGGGGGTACTGGAGGATATGAAACCCTGTGTTAAGTACATAACCTACTGTATAGCTGGGGGTACTGGAGGAGAGGATACCCTGTGTTAAGTACATAACCTACTGTATAGCTGGGGGTACTGGAGGAGAGTGTCACGTTGTTATAAAGGAGACAGGAATGCGTAATAGGGATTTTTATTTTCCCAAATTACAGTGTGCCATGTAAAGGCACGGGGACGAAGACCAAGCAAACACATATACAAAACACAGGGCTGAAACCCATTCAAAAGAGCCAGTTGTACCTCGAATAAATACACAGGAGGAGACCCGAAAACACTAGCACACAATGATACAACACGGGACGAGACCCCTAATCATCTATGCACAATACAAGAGGCACGAAAGCCAAAACAACAAGGCACAGGTACTCACACGACCAACGGACATTGGAACATGGATGCTTCCCAAATGGCTTCTTATCCCCTATGTAGTGCACTACTTTGGACCAGGGCCCACAGTGAACTAAATAGAGAATAGCTCATGGCCACAAAGGTAATATGGACCCTTGTCTAAAGTAGGTCATTACGTAGGGAATGGGAGGTCAGTTGGGACATAGACAGGTATTAGATGAACAGATGTTGAAATCTCACCTTCTGAAGTCTTCAGTTGTAGCTTCACTTCTTCAAAGGTCTTCACTGGGTCTCTCTCTCTCTGTCCTGCCTGTGAGTTGAGTTCTACCTCTCTCTCAACTCCTTTTTAAGGACCCGTCCAGTCAGACCCCTCCCTCTATTTTTCAAAATGTCTCTCTCTCTCTCTCTCTCTCTCTCTCTCTACCTCTATCTACCTCTCTCTCTCTCTCTCTCTCTCTCTCTCTCTCTCTCATCCTTCAACCCTACACATACTTTCTGTCCAGCCCAAACCCTGCTGGACCTGTCTGACATCTACCTGTTTGACAGGGTTGGGGTCAATTCAAAGTGAAGGTATTCAACTTGGGTCACAATATTGTTATGAAGAGACTTAATTCTACCTAATTGAAGCTGATGAAGATGTAGTCTGAAGTGCATTACAATGTCTTGGAAACACAATGCTATTTCAGAAGGAGATAAATAATGAGCAGGAAAACCTTTTGTCCTCATTGTGATGTCACCAGATAGACTTTAGATGCAGCATCACTTTAACTATAAGTTCTGGAATGTTAAATTCATTTGAATTAACTGCTGTCTGTCTAATTGATCTTTTGCCCCAGAATGTTGGGCAACTGATCGTAGCAACTGACGTAGCAACTGTCGTCAAGTCCAACACCTTGGACAAGCTCATGAAACATGAAATCCATTGAGAGGATTACAAAAAAGGTAGAGTTTTCATTAAAAAACTAATAGTTTAAATCGCTAAATATTTTAACAGTGCACCAGGGATACTTGCTACTGTGATTCCTGTGATTCCTTCCTGGAGTTTTTTCAAATACAAAATTATTATTTTGTTATATTGTTTGCTGGCTCAGCTGGTTAGCGAGCTCTGTCTCATTGACAACCCAATGCTGCTAATGGCCAGCTATCTATCCTGTTAATATAACTTGTTTTGTTAGCTAGGTAATGTTAGCTAGGTATGTTAGCCATGTTATGAGCACCAGCTAGTTAGCTCCAAAAGTGGTTGGTAACTTTTGGCTGCATGCCGACAGTGCATTCATTTAAATTATAGACTTTTTATTTTTTTCAGAGTTTCCTGGTCTTTGCATTAACAAGATATTCATTTCCAGCATCTTTCAGACCATTGAAAATGCAAAAAAAGATAGGAGGACAGGCACAGCCTGCCCCACCGCTACCAATGATTCTCAGCTAGCGGTGGCTAATGTTAGCAGAAGTTTGTAGTGGGTTTTTACATAATCGTAGTGCAAAAGTATTGCACAAAAAATACCATAAACCACATAATCTCAGTGTGATTTAATTTAAAACAGTCTGCAAGATGAGAGGAGAGGTGATAGATCAATGTCTTAAGGCTAAAGTATTGGAAGAGAGATATGCCGTAGGACCAGCAGCATTCCTTTGTGAGGAGGAGAGAAGGTGGGAGAGGGTAAATAGCTAGCGTGCCTTTTCTTTGCGAGGGTCAAGCCTCTCTTTCACCAAACCTTGTCATCAAGGTGACTTTCTGTATTTCTGGAAGAACAGGACAAAGGAATAGATGGATGAGGTATGTCCCAAATAGAACCCTGTTCCTTACATAGTGGACAAGTTGTGACCCAATAGGCCCTGGTCAAAAGCAGTGTACTATGTTGGGAATGTTTTGAAATAGGTTTATTGTGTAAGATGGTTCTTATGGTACCCCTTTAGCAAAATATGTTGTCTTAAAAAGTTCATTTAAAAGAGTCCAACTCCTTCCTCCATCTCCCAGAAATGGACAGGTTCAGATGAATTGTTCAGCATATCAAAACGACAATAAAGAAAGTCAAATTGACAGTTTAATCTCTGGATTTCTTCATTTATTTTTAATGGAACGTGAATCAGTTCCTGTTGTACAGTAAAGACAACTGTGTCTTTTCAACATCTTTGTTCCAACTGCTTTCTTCTCCAATTACAGACAAAAACAACATTCAGAATCAGTAGAATCATTTAGTGAATGAGTGAGTGTGTACCTTGGTGAAACAGTTGATCTTGGTGGAGTATTAGTACCCCAGATCTTCTGTCCAGTACTGGCCATGGCAGAATACTGACATTCCTGTATTGCAGGAAATCACACTCGTTCTGTGCAGTATGGCTGGTGGCTTTGTCAAGCTGGAGGGTAGTTAGGATGAGCCTGCAGGAAGGGTACTACATGAGGGAGGAGGATGTCTTCCCTGTTCTTCCACTTTAAGATGACATATTATCACCATGGTCTGCACCAAGGTATCACCATGGTCTGCACCAAGGTATCATCATGGTCTGCACCAAGGTATCATCATGGTCTGCACCAAGGTATCATCATGGTCTGCACCAAGGTATCATCATGGTCTGCACCAAGGTATCATCATGGTCTGCACCAAGGTATCATCATGGTCTGCACCAAGGTATCATCATGGTCCGTGCCATGGTGGAACTGCATTGTATGTCTGAAATAATTGGATGGTGAAACTTGCATCGAGCCTACCAGAAGAGCAAGATGAAGCAATTCCGGCATTTTTGAAAGTCAAAATAAACCTTGTCCTGCAAAACAACTATTTGTATATGATCATTAAAAAAATGCATTCAGTGGGCATAATTGAACTCCCAATTACGTTCTGGACACGCCCCTTTCCTGCTAACTCACCACACCTGAACTCACTCTGCTAATCATCAAATCCTCTTCCATTCTTCTGGTATATAAGCACCTTGTTCTACTTGGGTTTGTTCAGCATTTGTGGTGTCCCAGTTCCTTTATTGTTCCTGTTGTTATTGGCTAAAGTAAGTGCCTGCTATTGTATCTTTTCTAGGGTTTTAACTTCCTGCACTGGGGTGTAATATCCTGTTCATCCTAGCATGTGTATTGTTATGGTGTAGCTGGCCCAGTATTAGACCTTTAATTTAACTGTAAGGGAAGTGTTACAGCTAGTGAGATGAGACATGGTATAATGATGGTTCCTGCCTGCAGAATGTGTCTTACTTCTATAATCCTGTAGACTGTTCTGATTGGTTGCACTGCGTCTCAGTGAACAAGAAACTATGAAATGCTGTTTTTACTTCCCCCCCCCCCCCCTCCCCATCAACTTTAAATGGATTCCATGTTGTGCTCAGCTGTTTAGCTAATCACCCTCTCAATATGGGCACCATGCTGTGCCAGACTGGAAGTAGGGGAAACATGGACGTGCAAGGCCAGAACAAAACATTGGCCGCCATATTTGGATGGGCCTTGTCTAAACTAGATTTAGTTATTGATCAGTGCTGTAAATGGTGCTTTATCAGAACCATCTAGTGTATTATGGCTGGATCTTCAGAGGTGGGACCCCATGCTGCTAGCAGGTACCTTATTGAACCATGTCATCTACTAGCAAGCTTTTGCTGTGGAATGTCCTTAGACCTTGCTTCATTAATTAATAGGTCTAATATTGGGCTGTGGTGTATTCCCTCCAGCACGACAACATCCTATCACAGCCTTTCCTGGTGGCCATTTCACCTTACCTACTGGTGTCACAAGCCTCTAAGCCTTACCGACTGGTGTCACAAGCCACTGAGCCTTACCGACTGGTGTTACAAGCCACTGAGCCTTACCTGCTGGTGTTACAAGCCACTGAGCCTTACCTGCTGGTGTTACAAGCCACTGAGCCTTACCTGCTGGTGTTACAAGCCACTGAGCCTTACCTGCTGGTGTTACAAGCCACTGAGCCTTACCTGCCAGCATTTATACTTTGCTTTTATTTTTGTTGGAAAGTAAAAGAAGCAGAATTGAACTTTGTTCAATCATAATGCTTGTTTTCTGACAGATTTGGCCATAACCAAACATGAATGACATTTCTACATTTGGGAATTATTACTTCTGTCTGAGTGGAGAGAAATACCTGCCCAGAAATTCTCCTCAGCCCTGTTTAGGGAATAGGTTGGCATTTATGAAAGCAGACATATTCCTGTTCTAATCTACTGTATGTGGAGTTGACTGTCTTTGATGGCTTCACTCTGTTTCTCTCAGGAGACTCCATGACCATGTTGACCAGTCTTCTGCTTCTCAGTGCTGCCTTTGCTCTGGGAGATGCAAGTAAGAGTCTACTTTTCTTGACTCGTTCGGTATATTTATTGTAGCAGAGGTGACTGACTGATCAACACATAATATTGTAGCTCTGTTTTGTCGATCTTTCTCCACCAGCCTTTAAAGCCACATGTAACTTCTCCTTACAGATTCATTGCTAGAAGAAGACTTGTGTCCTTCCGGTTGGACCAAATATGGATCACGCTGTTTAATGTTTGTAAAGACTACAAGGAGCTGGCCTGAAGCAGAGGTATCACCCTTACCATCTACTGTGAATTTGAAGGGGAAGTGTAGTTGAAATTAGCTCTTTGATATTACCTTAAAGGTGATACTTTCTTAAACTGCAACACATGACTGATGTGAAATACTGAACTTCCCTTTAAGATGGGAATTTTCTATACATTTTGAATATTTAATGTGGAATCGTGCCTCCTGTATACTGGAACCCACAGGACATGGCTTAAGACTGAGATAAACTAGTATCTTTAAGAGTTTAAAAAGGAATTAGTTGCGCTGGTCAATACTTTGTTGAGATTCCAGAAGACAAATTCTCAGCAAGGCTGACTGACTAATACATGAAATGTCTTTGTTACCATTTACTGCTTGGCTGTTACTGTAGATAATAATTTTCTTAACTGACTTGCCTAGTTAAATTAATACTTTCTTCTCTAGCGGTACTGTGTGTCCCTTGGTGATCAACTGGTGTCTGTACCCAACGTTGTGAAGTACCTTGGCGCAAACCTGGCATCTGTGCACAGCTCTGAGGAGGACCAGTTTCTACAGGCGTTGGTCTTGGTCAAGACTGTTGGTTTCCCTCCTACCTGGACTGGAGGATTTTATTCGGTTAAGGTGGGACCATTAAGCCTACAGTGATATATAGAGCCATTATTGCAAGGAACGTCGTTCCATCTCGTTTTGCTCAAGTGAACAGCAAACCTGGTTAAAAACGGGGCATGTAGGCTACCTGTAATTTGTTCATGTAGTTCTGTCTGAGTTGTCTAATGTCATTTTGTGTGGACCCCAGGAAGATGAGCTGCTGCTTTAACAGCTATTGTAATGGTTTCTATATAAAATATCAAGTTGCCATGCGACAGGTAGCCTCGCAGTTGGCCAATAATGGCTTGTTTGAATCCCAGAGCTCACTCCGTGAAATCTGATGTGCCCTTGAGCAATGCCCTTAATCCTAATTGACCCTGTAGGTCATTCTAGATGAGTCTGCTAAATTATTTTACTGTCAACTTCAGGAGGCCTTTATACTCATGTAAAATGTTTCTAGGTAAGTATACATTTGATCAAAGTAATCTCTTCCATTCAGTCTTGTAACCACGTGTATGGGGTTTCTAGCTTCAAAAGTTGTATACTTGTTTTCGTCTTTGAAAGGCATCGGGATGACTGCAAATGTGAGGAGTAGACTGTAGGTTCTTTACACAAGCAACAGTCCCAGTCGGTGGGTTTTGAAGTAGTGGTAGCTTAAACTGTTTGGTTGCAGGTGGTAGAGGAAGGACTACATTTTGTCTTTATTCTCAAACCCCACTTTCCCCCCCCAGGACAGGCGGTGGTTCTGGAGTGATGGCTCCGACTTTGATCACCAGAACTGGGCTAAAGGAAGGCCTGGTGCTGGTGCCAGAGAGTCTTGTGTTCATATCAACTTTGGAGGTACAGTAAACTCAGTATCAGTCATCAAATTAAACTTATTCCTAGTTAATTTAACTTTCCTACTGTGTACAGCTGAATCTTCAGGTCAACAGCGCTGGGACAATGCATTATGTGAAAGGAGCTTGCCCTCTGTGTGCTCCCTGAGGCTCCTGCCGCTTCGCCAGAGTATCCATTAAAAGCAGCAATGCTATTCCGTAGTGTCTGCACCCTTAATACTTCATGGTAACGTCAAAATACTTAGTTGTTGTTAAATGAAGTCTGTTTCTACACATGTTGAGGAATTGTTTGCAGCCAATAAAATGTGGACACTATTTTGTCTCATGAGTTATTGAACATTGTAGTTAGTACTTTTTCTTACTGGTCCTCTGTGGGTCTCAAACCCACAACCCTAATGTTATATGTAGGACCAGGACGGTCATCGTGCTTAACGTTTGGTAGATGCACACCTGTGACATGATGCAGTATGTTTAACTTCGTCAGGACAGGGGGGCAGTATTGAGTAGCTTGGATAAAAATGTGCCCAGAGTAAACTACCTGCTACTCAGTCCTTAAAGCTAGAATATGCATATAATTAGTAGCTTTGGATAGGAAACACTCTCAAGTTTCTAAACCTGTTTGAATGATGTCTGAGTATAACAAAACTCATATAGCAGGCAGGCAGCAACCTGAGAGAATCACACCAGGAAGTGGGAATTGAGGTTTGTAGGTTAAGATTCTTTGCCTAGCCAGGATACAGTGGCAATTGGGTCATATTGAAATTCCCAACGCTTCCACTGTGGTCTTAAGAACCTTGTTTGATGCTTCTACTGTGGAGGGGTGGAATAAGTCGGCGGTCTGCCAGTGGCATGAGCTGATCACGTGAGGTAGCTGCGTTCCATCGCTTTTCTACAGACCAAGGAATTCTCCGGTTGAACAGCGAACATTTGACATGTTTCTACAAACTGTAATGACTTCATCTGGACTTTGGCCTGGACTTGCCCGTGAGTTTGGATTGTGTACTAAATGCGCAAACATAGGTATTTGGACGTAAATGATGGACTTGATCAAACATGACACCTTTATTGTGGAACTATGATTCCTGGGAGTGCAAAGGTAAGTGATAATGTATTTCTGACTGACTCCACATGGTGGATATCTGTATGGCTTGCTTTGTCTGAGCGCTGTACTCAGATTATTGCATGGTGTGCTTTTTCGGTTAAGCTTTTATATCTGACAACGGTTGCATTAAGGAAGTGGATCTAAAATTCCATGCATGACAATTTGTATCTTAGCATTGTTTGAGCATTTATTTAAATTGTTGTGGCTCTGCAAAATCACCGGATGTTTTGGAACTACTGACCGTAACGTGCCAATGTAACTACAGGGAACCCCTATGTTCAGAGAACCCCTTGTAAGTGATCCTTGAAGATAAAATAAAATCACGAGGTGAAATGCCAGCAGAGCTTCAAGCCCAATGTTTAATATCTGGGGTGTTGATGATCTCTATCCACAGCCAGAATGCTCACCATGCACTGCAACATCAAACAGGATTCCAGTTAGTCATCAGCGGTGTAGGGAGGAATGAAATCTGGTCCTTGAACATCTTAATTATAGAGATTTACAAAACATTTCATACCTTGGTTTTTGTGCTGACAACTTTTGGTAAGAGTTTTAATACTTTGTCCATAACGTAGAGGCCCAGGTGGTAGTAAAGGAGGTGGATGGTCAATGTGATCTGCATAACATACCAATTGACATGCCTCGTCTGTATACCTGCATACAAGAGAGCAGTTCAGTCTTCTGCACGCAGTACAGCTAACCTTATCGTACATCATGATTATCCATTGAATTGTGAATATTTTCTGTTAAGATTGTGAAAATAGATGATATCAAACAATATTTAGATCTTCGAAAGGAACAAACCTCACCGTGATCTTTCCATTTTTCAGTTAAAATGTCTTATGGCTGAAATCCCGGTAACGTGATCGATATGACAACAGCCAGTGAAAGTGCAGGGCGCCAAATTCAAACATCTCACAATTAAAATTCCTCCAACATACATGTGTCTCACACCATTTTAAAGGTAATCTTGTTAATCTGTTAATCCCACTAAAGTGTGCGATTTCAAATTGGCTTTTCAGCGAAATCACCACAAACGATTGTTAGGTCACCGCAAAATCAGTCACAAAAAGCAGAAAGGGATCAAATTAATCACTAACCTTTGATCTTCATCAGATGGCACTCATAGGACTTCATGTTACACAATACATAAATGTTTTGTTCGATAAAGTTAATATTTATAAACAAAAACCTCAGTTTACATTGGCACCATGTTCAGAAATTCCTCCAAAATATCCAGAGAAATAGCAGAGAACCAAGTCAAATAACATAACAATAGTCATCAACTTTGATGAAAGATACATGCTTTACATAACTAAAGATACACTTGTTCTTAATGCAACTGCTTTGTCAGATTTCAAAAAGCTTTACAGCAAAACACAATATTAAATCATCTGAAAACAGGGTTCAGCCACAAAAGGAAGCCATACAGTTCACTGCCAAATTGTGCAGTCCACCCACATCTGTTCAGTGCATCCAATGGGGTTGGAGTATGAGAGAAAAGTGTTACCAAAAATAACTTTCATATCTATTCCAATAAAGTGTGTAGGTGATGTGTCAAACAAGACACAAATCACACAGAGGACATCAACCTATCAAGTAAGTTCTCATAAATCATTCGGTTCCGTACAAGAATAAAACAAGAGGTTAAAGTGGCAGCGTTAATTCATGTTCACATTTACAACATAAATAGGCATTTCATACCATAAGGGAACATTTTGCCATTTGCCATATGGTTAGTGAGAAAGTCCATATTGCAAATGTACGGTCCCTCACTAGACGTCCGAAAACGTTTGTAAAATTCGCGGACGGCGTCGGGCCGTGCGGCAGGGGCGGATCTACCGGGAAGGCATCAAACGAACTCTCTCGGACATTCGGTTTCCGTTATATTATAAAATAATCAAATTTTTGTCATTTTTCCGCTGTCCCGATAAATCCCAAAAGAGGGCGAATGGAATCATATTGCAAATGTACAAAACATCACGAATCACGACGTGGCTTTATCTCCAAAACGTAAAAGACTTTGAAGACGAAACTTGGTGAGTGTAGGTTTGGCATAATGGGTAGTTGGCCCCGAACAAGATGGCATCTAGGCCTTAATGGTTTTTGATTTATGGCCATTTTTCTGCAATTAAAAGGTCCAAAATGAAAATAGAGCAATCATTTTTCTGCTTCAGGTCAAAGTCAAGGAGCCTCCGGTGTCAATAAAAAAAAGAACCAGCCATTTATCTATCGTCATTTAAGAGAAATCGTACAATGTCAAATTGGTGATGTTTTTTGTTTTTTTTAACAGTTACAGATCCAGTTGAAGTGTGTTCATACTGTGAGATTTCTGTGATTTTCTGTGATTTTCTGAAATAACACACTCACTAAACACTCCCTAAATAAGTCAGTTATTAACATGAAGACTTAAAATTCTATAATTGCCTACCCCAAGGAGGATATGTGTTCACTTTCAGCTTCCTGTGTAAACCAGAAGTGCCTTAAAATTGTGTCATAGGTGCAGTTTCCAAGGGTTAAAAAAGTCAGATCGTTTCAAAACTTCATATGTGTGATTAGGCAACCCCCATGAACTGTAAGTCAGTCACTTCTCCCAACAGATGTCAAAGAAAAGCTCTCTCTCTCACACACACACACACACACACACACACACACACACACACACACACACACACACACACACACACACACACACACACACACACACACACACACACACACACACACACACACACACAGCAAGGATGGAGTGACAATGCGGTGCTTAAAGACACAGAGCCTGCAATGGCATTTCCATATTCTCTAGGCCGTGCCAAGTTCAACGAGATGCCCCGCTTGACCGTAGCTCGCTCTGAATGCAGCTACCGTGAGCCTGGCCCTAAATGTCATTTGCTTTTGGGTGACAGTGAGAGAACCGTTAGGGTGAGAAGCACAATTCGACCTCAGGTACGTTCCTGAGGTCCTCCCGATCTGTGCAAGCCTAACCTTGACCGTGTGGCATTAACCCTTAACATTAAAAGAGGGTTTTTTGATCTCACAGATTACAATGACATCTCTCCCCATAGGAATACATGACCTGCTCCTCTAAAGTCAACCTGAAGCCTATGAACCTGTCTTCAATGACAGTCCATCAGGTCACGATGAGGTCTACCTGTGTCGATTCTAAGCTTCCCGAAGCAACCGGAAGTAGTTAAAAACCCTAAATGTGTTTTTCCATACCCAACCAGCAGTTTGTGATAAATAGTGCATTCAACCCTGTGTAAATCGATCAGTTCTTACGTAAACACTTAAAACTCAGGATTCTGTAAAGGCATACCCCAATGAGGATATGTGTTTACCTATAGCTTCCTGTGCCAACCGCAAGTGCCATAATTGGTGTCACAGGGGCTGTTTCGAAGGGTTAAAAAAGTCAGATCTTTCCAAAACTTCATATGTGTGATTAGGCAACCACCATGAACTGTAAATCAGTCATTTTTCCCATAAAAATACAAAGAAAAACTAAATCACACAGCTTGGAAGCAGGGACGTATTGGGATGCCTAGAGACAGACAGTGCCTGCAATAGTCAGCTGTGTTAGAGCTAAAAAAGAATCGTCAGACCTAGTTCTGAAACCTGTTCTAGACCTCAGGTCGAGAGCCACGTAACTCACCACGCACTAGAAGGTTCTCGGACCGAGAAACATCCTAGCACATTTGCAATAACTTCAATAAATTTTTTGCATCACAAAAAATGACGACATTTAGAAATGTCCCAGAGTCGCAAGACTAGGTGCATTGCGACCGACTCGGCCCATATAGACGGACCCCAACGTTTCTGTCCGATAGCTCATTCAAGGACCCCGTAGCAAGTCATGGAAAAAGGGGATTTTCGGCACCAATTACGGTCTTGCTCGGGCACCAAATGACCTATCGAGCCAAAACTTGGGATTCGGGGGTCGCCTCAGCTAGGCCTACACATATCAGAACTGGACCCGCAGCTAGACTGTAACTACGTGTTTTACGTTTTTGTTATGGTTTGAACAGAAGGCGTCGTGAATTTCGGGCCAGCTCTGAAATATGTGATAGTTGGCTACTAAACGAGTTCGAAAAAGTGGGTTTGGTGTCAGTTTGGTGTCAGAATGATATCTAATTGACTGATGGACGGTGACTTGCTGTTCACTATTGTCCATTTGCAACATGTTTAAACAGTGAGGTACCATCACCAAAGTGACATTCTGAAATCAACCCTAACGAGCGATGGAAAGGAACAACTATCACTGCCCTGCCATCCCGAGTTCATCGGGCCAGTCAATTTCGCTTTCCTGCAGTATTTTTGAGCATGCCAACTTCGTGATGGTGAATGGACAAAATATGCCTTATGCGCAAGTAATAAAAAAAATATAATGATAATAAAATTGGACAAACGTATACTCATACAGTTCTTGTAATTGACAACAAAAAAAAAAGATTTTTGAAAAAAAGTCCAGAAAGCACTTTAGGGGGGTGATAAAAATCTAAATTTTGCTTTTGGATGTTGACTTGTTGCATTTGCAATATGAAAACCATGGTGGGTTTTCCCCATAGGAATACATGATAGCTCGCCACCTGTTGGATATTTAAAGTTTTACACCTGGCATTTGCCATATGGCATTTGCAATCAACTTTGAACGAAACGACGCCGAAATGAGTGGTATTGGACACCGTTTATATGGTTTGTCCGGTGCCAATGATTTCCCATTCATTTTTGAATTTTCCCTTACATCGTTAAGACCTTTTTGGGAATGAGGGTGAAAATCCCAGAACATTCAATAGACACAAATATGACCCCACCATCAATACACTGATATGACCCCATCATCAATACACACTGATATGACCCCACCATCAGACAATATGGCGGTTGTTTTGCTGCACCAACAGGCCTCACAAGACTCGTCTGAATGTAAAGAAATTTTTAAAAAGAAAAGTAGGTATTTTTGATGAGCAGGTGACCACATACTTTGTCATATGGTGTGTTTTAGTTATAAAATTACCTAGTTAGGAAATTATAGGCTGAACATTTACTTACCCCACTAAAGTTATTAATTTAACTTCTTGGATGTCCTGTTCACACAGAGCAATGATGTGTATCACCCACACATTCTAGCTAGCTAATACTGTACTGACGACGTTCATTTTCTGGCAAGATTCCTCCCCGCCTCCAAATATTGGTATGAACATGAAGTGGACCCAAAGCCATAGGCATTAAGGCCTTGCCTTAATGAGAAATCACCCGGAAATTGCAGTCACGAAAATGCCGAAAAATATTTCAAATTAGCTCCATAATATCGACAGAAACATAGCAAACGTTGTTTATAATCAATCCTCAAGGTGTTTTTCAAATATCTATTCGATAATATATCCACCGTGACAATTGGTTTTTCAGTAGGACCGATTGGAATAATGGCTACCTCTGTGTTTTACGTGAGAATCCCTCTGAGAGCCATCAGGTGACCACTTGCGCAATGTAGCCGCTTACGGGTATTCTTCAACATAAATGCGTAAAACTACGTCACAATGCAAGTAATCTGGTTGATAGCCCATGCACTGCTCAATAGGGAACCATTGGAACGCAGAGCTTTCAAAAGATGAGTGACTTCCGGATTGGATTTTTCTCAGGCTTTCACCTGCAATATCAGTTCTGTTATACTCACAGACAATATTTTACAGTTTTGGAAACTTTAGAGTGTTTTCTATCCTAAGCTGTCAATTATATGCATATTCTAGCATCTTGTCCTGACAAAATATCCCGTTTACTACGGGAACGTTATTTTTCCAAAAATGAAAATACTGCCACCTAGTCACAAAAGGTTAAACCATAATAAAAGCATAAAACACGTAGTTATTATCTAGCTGCGGGTCTAGTTCTGACATTATGCGTAGGCCTAGCTGAGGCGACCTCGAATCCCAAGTTTCGGCTCAATAGGTAATTTGGAGCCCGAGCAGCGACCTTAATTGGTGCTGATAATCCACATTTTCCGGGAGTTGCTACGGGGTCCCTGAATGAGCTATCGGACACAAATGTTGGGGTCCGTCGTTATGGGCCGAGGCGGTTTTAATGCACCTAGTCTTGTGGCTTTGGGACTTTTCTAAATTTCGTCATTTTCGTAATGGTCAAAATGAATTGAAGTTATTGCAAATGTACGAGGCTGTTTCTCAATCTGAGAACGTTCTAGAGCCACATAACTCATCATGCACTATCGACTTGAGCTCTATAAAAGGTTTCTAAATTTTCAGAGCTCTAGGTGTGACTGTTCTTTGATAGTTTGAACAAAGGTCAATATTGCAGGCTCTGTGTGTCTCTGAGCCCCACACTGTGTCACTCCATCCTTGCTGTGTGTGTGAGTTTTTCTTGGAAATCTGATGGGATGAATGACTGATTTACAGTTCATGATGGTTGCATAATCAGAAATTTGCATTTTTGGAAAGATCAGACTTTTTTAACATTCGAAACAGCCCCTTTGACGCCAATTATGGCACTTCCGGTTGGCACATGAAGCTAAAAGTAAACCCATATCCTCATTGGGGTAGGCTTTTACAGAATCCTGAGTTTTAAGTCTTTACATTAAAAACTGACTGAATTACACAGGTTTGCAATATTTCTCGCAAACTGCAGGTTGGGTTTGGCAAAAAACTTTTAGGGTGATTTTAACCAGGAACCTTCAGGAAGCTTAGAATCAACTCAAGGAGACCTCATAGTGGCCTGATGGATTTTCATTGAAGAAAGGTTCATAAAGCATTCATAACCCACATAGGCTTCAGGTTGAATTTAGAAGAAAAGGCAATGTATTCCTATGGGGATAGATGTCAATGTAAACTGGGAGATGAAAAAAAAAATGTTTTCACTGTTAAGGGTTAATGCCACATGGTCAAGGTTAGGCTTGCACAGTTAGGCAATTGTGCTTCTAACACTAACGGTTCTCTCGCTACTTTTTTTCACGGTCGCTGCGCTCAGACCGAGCGAGCTACGGTCTAGCGGGGCATCTCGTTGAACTCGGCACAGCCTGGAGATTATGGTAATGCCATTGCCGGCTCTGTGTCTTTAAAGGACCACACTGTGTCACTCCATCCTTGCTGTGTGTGTGAGAGCTTTTCTTTGACGTCTGTTTGGAGAAATGCCAGGAGAATGCGACCTGCCCAAATGCATAGTGCCAAATAAAGTTTGCTGGCGGAGGAATAATGGTCTGGTACCGTTGTTAATGGTTCGGGCCCCTTAATTCCAGTGAAGGCAAATCTTAACCCTACTGCATACAATGACATTGTAGACTGTTCTGTGCTTCCAACTTTGAGTTTGGGGAAGGCCGTTTCCTGTTTCAGCATGACAATCCCCCCAGTGCAGGTTTATACATAAATTGTTTTTTGAGATTGGTGTGGAAGAACTTGACTGGCCTGCACAGAGCCCTGACCTCAACCCCATCAAATTATTTTGGGATGAATTGGAACGCCAACTACGAGCCAGGCCTAATCGCCTAAAATCAGTGCCCGACCTCACTAATGCTGTTGTGGCTGAATGGAAGCACATCCCCCACAGCAATGTTCTGACATCTAGTGCAAGGCCTTCCCAGAAGACTTGAGGCAGTTATAACAAAGGGGGGACCAACTCCATGATTTTGGAATGAGATGTTTGACGAGCAGGTGACCACACACTTGGTCATGTGTGTTTTAGTTATAAAATTAACTAGTTAGCAAATTATAGGCTGAACATTTACTTACCCCACTAAAGTTATTCATTTCACTTCTTGGATGTCCTGTTCACAGAGGGCAATGATGTGAATCACCCACACATTCTAGCTAGCTAATACTGTACTGACCATGTTCAGCCAAGTTTCCTCCCTGCCTCCAAATATTGGTATGAATATGAAGTACCCTAACCATTAATAGATCAGTCTGGCCCTAAAAGATCAGATGGCATCAACATGTAACAAAACCAGGGAATATGAATCATCTTTCATCCTACAAGTTCTAATACAACATTTACTCATGTAAAGATGAAGAGCATGTACTTTATTTTAAAGGATGATATAATGCATGAAGCAAACAAGGGAATGATTTAGTGAAATGTGATGATGTAGACTCAGTCAAGGGGTCTTTCATCCCTCTGTGGCCTGGAACAATTCTTCAGACTCAGAGTAGCATGTTTCTGATTCTGGACTCTGCTGAACTCCTGTATATATTGGAATGACATTTCGATGTCTTTGGAGGATCACAGCTGCCATAATTAGAATTAAATTAGAAGAGATGAAGAGATGTCATGACAGAGGGACACAGGAAGAAGAGAGATCATGACACTGAAATCATTGGAGCATCTTGTAAAGAAAGCATAAAGAGGTCCAAGGTAGGAAGCAAGAGTAGTGATGTGTTGGAGTTGAAAGTGGGGCCTCATTTACCACCACAGGGCCTCATTTAGACTTAGTGGAACAGTTGATTCTAGCAGTGCCTGGTGGAGTCTCAGTACCCTGGATCTTCTGTCCAGAACTGTTCACACACCAACAGTAACCTACCAGAAAGAGACATGTTAACCTGTCACATAATACAATATTTACACATTTTACTGTAACACATTGAATTGTCACGTACAACTGAATTGGAGCATTTATAGTGTGTGTGTGTTTTAACCTGTAGAGCCTGAACATTGCTCAGGGGTGTATCGTCCAGCGGCGTCACACGTGGGGATGTAGGCTCCAACTTGGCCATGTGGCACGGCAGCATTTCTAGCATCCTCACATGGGGTCTTGGGTCGTATCGCACCATCTGGACACACAGGCAACATACATTGTAATGTGGACATAACATAACAATGATGGATATACATTCTGGAATCATGGACTGTGTTTTATAAGGGACCCTTTTCCCCTTTGGGCCCTGGTCAGGAGACTGCATCCTATATGGGACCCTGTTCCCCGAATGGCCCTGGTCAGGAGACTGCATCCTATATGGGACCCTGTTCCCCGTTGGGCCCTGGTCAGGAGACTGCATCCTATATTGGATCCTGTTTCCCGTTGGGCCCTGGTCAGGAGACTGCATCCTATATTGGACCCTGTTTCCCGTTGGGCCCTGGTCAGGAGACTGCATCCTATATTGGATCCTGTTTCCCTTTGGGCCCTGGCCAGGAGACTGCATCCTATATGGGACCCTGTTCCCCTTTGGGCCCTGGTCAGGAGAAGTGCCCTATATGGAATAGGAAGCCATTTCAGATGTACATTTCTGAAATATTCAGTTGTTGCTTCACTCCTTCAGAGATCTTCAAAGGTCTTCACTGGGTCTCTCTCTCTCTCTGTCCTGCCTGTGAGTTAAATTCTCCCTCTCCTTTTTAAGGACCCGTCCAGTCAGAACGCTCCCTCTGGAACCCCGCCCGGAGAGTTGAATGTCCGAAATGGCGGCGAGTAGTGAAGAAAAAAACTGCAGGAAATTAAGAAGTAGTTGTTTTGGCAACAGCTGTGCTGGATTGAGAACAATATGGCTGTCAGTTCTGATGGTATGTAGCAGGAGGATGAGGGTTAATGACCTGAATGGTCGATAGTGGAAAGACCCAGGAAGAAGAGAGATCATGACCCAGGAAGAAGAGAGATAATGATACAGAAATCAGTTTAGCATCTTGTAAAGAAAGCATAAAGAGGTCCAAGGTAGGAAGTAAGAGTAGTGATGTGTTGGAGTTGAAAGTGGTGTTGTGTTGGATGAGACCACAGGGCCTCACTTACTCTGGGTGGAACATATGACTGGAGCAGTGCCTGGTGGAGTCTCAGTACCCGGGATCTTCTGTCCAGAACTGGTCACACACCAACAGTAACCTACCAGAAAGAGACATGTTAATAACCTGTCACATACACAATATTTACACATTTTACTGTAACATAATGAATTGTCACGTTCAACTCAATTGGAGCATTTATAGTGTGTGTGGTAACCTGTAGAGCCTGAACATTGCTCAGGGGTGTATCGTCCAGCGGCATCACACGTGGGGATGTAGGCTCCAACTAGGCCATATGGCACGGCATCTCTAGCATCCTCACATGGGGTCTTGGGTCGTATCATAGTATCTGGAAACGGGTAACATTAACTGTAATGTGGACATAATATTGCAGGACAATATACATTTCTGGACATACATTCTGGAATCTTGGGGTGCGTCCCATATGGTCCCTATTCAGAAGTAGTTTATACGGAATAGGGTTCCATTTCAGATGATACCTAGGTACTTCCTGGCTAAATATTCATTCTGCTACTTGTTTAAAATGCCTGTGGAGTCAAATTCCAGTTTCGTAGAAGAGCTGATGAAACTAAGACTGGAAATTGTATTAGTGTTATTGCCTGATAGTTGCTAGACAATCCAATCATACATCCAGTTGAATGATCAAACCATTCATATCAGAATACCTCAGTCCAGCATCTAGATATACATCTCGGCTGACCTCTCAGAAGGTGTCCCATGGAGAACCGGTAATGAATAGACACACATTTCCAAATCACACCTGTGTATTAACACCTACATGTGTGAAGTAGGTGCGTTATGTTTAATTAAGATGTTGGTGAGTTGGTGTGAGGTATGTCCCGCTTACCTCCCAGAGCAAAAGCCGTGCTGACAAGCAGAATGATGGTCAATATCGCCATGGTGATAGTCTCCTGAGAGAGAGAAAGAGAGATTAGTTGAGCATTTTAAAGCATCTGGAATGGCTGTGGGTACTAGAGGAGAGGTTAAGGAAACCCACTACTAGGTAAAAAACTGAAATAACAGCCAAAGCAGCATTTTCTAAACCCAGTCCTGAGGACCCCAAGAAGAAGTATGGGCAACACGGTGCTACTAGTCTTCTGATGTAACTCAGGTATCACTTCTTCAACCACATACAATAGATTAGCCTGGCACACAGGAATATGTATCCTCACTCCTTGTGTAGTGAACTACCTTTGACGAGGGCCTACAATGCACTACATAGGGAATGGGAAGCATTATAGATAGTCAGAGACTACCCATTTACTGCAAAAGTAACTAGTAGTCTACGCTCTTAAATTCAGGGGGTCACTCCACAAAAATGGCACAACTACATAGTGCACTACATTTGACAAGGGCATATAACATTTAGGTAACATTGGAGATGCAGATAGTCTATTAAATAATGATGCACTCTCACCTTCTGCACTCTTCTAAGGGATTCACTGGGTGTCTCCCAGTACCATTTTTGTGAAGTGGCCCCCTGAATTTAAGAGCGTACTGTGAAGTGAGTTTTAATATTAATAATTAATACGCAGGTGTGATTTGGAAATGTGTTTCTATTCATTATCGGTTCTCCATGGGACACCTTCTGAGAGGTCAGCCATTATCAACATTGACACTGGAGAAATGAAGGTTGTGCCTTGCTTAAGGGCACATAGATGGATATTTCAACTTGTCACCTCACTGATTTGAGCTACTGGCCCAACTCTCTAACCGCAGGCTACCTGCCACTCCTCTAGTTCCAGAGATGTATATCTAGATGCTGGACTCAGGTATTCTGATATGAATGGTTTGATCATTCAACTGGATGTATGATTGGATTGTCTAGCAACTATCAGGAAATAACACTGATACAATTTCCAGTCTTAGTTTCATCAGCTCTTCTACAAAACACAGAACCAGAATTGACTGCAGAAGGCTTTTAAACAAGTTAAATATTTGAACTACTGGCCCAACTCTCAAAAAGCATCCAGTAATGTATATTGTCCTGAAATGTTATGTCCACATTACAATGCATGTTACCTGTGTCCAGATGCTATGATACGACCGAAGACCCCATGTGAGGATGCTAGAGATGCCACTTTAAATGGCTCAATTGGAGCCTACATCCCCCACGTGTGACGACAATGGACAATACACCCCTGAGCAATGTTGGGGCTCTACAGGTTAACACGGACGCACATGCAGACACTAAATCCTCCAATTCAGTTGAATGTGACAATTCAATGTGTATATGCAACATGTCTATTTCTGGTAGGTTACTGTTGGTGTGTGACCACTACTGGACAGAAGATCCAGGGTACTGAGACTCCACCAGGCTCTGCTATCACCTGCTAGCAACTGTTCCACCAAGGTGTGTGTGTACATACTCATTCACTAAATGTTATTTCTTTGCAGCGGATTCTTGATGTGTATTTTTCTTGTTTTCTAATTGTAGATGAAAGGCGTTGGAAGTAAGATGTAGAAGACTGCCAGTTGTCTTTACTGAACTACAGGAAGGGATTCACATCCCATACAAATAAATACATGAAGGAATCCAGAGATTAAAGTGTTGATTTACTTACTTTATTGTTGGTGTGATTTTTCTGAACCAGTCCAATTCTGGGAAATGGAGGAAGGACGAGGACCTTTATGGTGACTGTATTACCACACCCACCGGAAGTTACAGAACATGAAGGCAGTCAAATGCCACGTGACCATGTAGTAATTAGGCTTCTCCAAGCTCTGATGCTGGTGATGGTCATTAGTAGTCTACCACACATGCTAACTGCCTGGTACTCAGCACTCTATTGTCCCTCTAATCACTCTGACGTCATCTTAAATAAACATCTTAAATAAACACAACACACCTACTTCACACACACGTATATTTCTATTAAATTTCCAATGGCAAAGACAATATAGGGAAGAGATGGGGGAGAAAAAAAATGTCTGAACAGTTAGTCCTTGGGGTTTTGCCTGCTACATAAGTTCTGTTATACTCACAGACATGATTCAGAGGGTTTTCTATCCAAATCTATGAATAATATGCATATCTTATATTCTTGGCATGAGTAGCAGGAAGTTGAAATTGGGCACGCTATTTATCCAAAAGTGAAAATGCTGCCCCCTAGCTTTAAGGGGATTTATGCAAGGAACAACCTTCATTTCTCCAGTGTCAATGTTGATAATGGCTGACCTCTCAGAGGGTGTCCCATGGAGAACAGGTTATGAATAAAAACGAATTTCCAAATCACACCTGCATATTAATAAGGGCACATAGATGGATATATCAACTTTTCATCTCACTGATTTGAACTACTGGCCCAACTCTCTAACCGCAGGCTACCTGCCACCCCTCTAGTTCCAGAGATATATATCTAGATGCTGGACTGAGGTATTCTGATATGAATGGTTTGATCATTCAACTGGATGTATGATTGGATTGTCTAGCAACTATCAGGAAATAACACTGATACAATTTACCCTCACTTTCAGTCTTAGTTTCATCAGCTTTTATACAAAAGACAGAAACTGTATTTTGACTGCACAGGGCTTTTAAACAAGCAGTGGCATTTCCATATTAATCCAGGAAGTACATAGGTATCATCTGAAATGGAACCCTATTCCGTATAAACTACTTCTGAATAGGGCCCATAAGGGGACGTAACCCAAGATTCCAGAATGTATGTCCAGAAATGTATATTGTCCTGCAATGTTATGTCCACATTACAATGAATGTTACCCGTTTCCAGATACTATGATATGACCCAAGACCCCATGTGAGGATGCTAGAGACACCGCTATAAATGGCTCAATTGGAGCCTACATCCCCCACGTGTGACGACAATGGACAATACACCCCCGAGCAATGTTGGGGCTCTACAGGTTAACACTGACGCACGAAATTCTCAATTCAGTTGAATGTGACAGTTCAATGTGTATTGATTGTACATGCAACATGTCTATTTCTGGAAGGTTACTGTTGGTGTGTGAACAGTTCTGGACAGAAGATCCAGGGTACTGAGACTCCACCAGGCACTGCTAGAATCAACTGTTCCATCAAGGTGTGTGTGTATACATACTCATTCACTAAATGTTACTACTTTTCAGCTGATTCTTGATGTGTATATTTTGTTGTCTGTCATTGTAGATGAAAGGCGTTGGAAGTAAGATGTAGAAGACGGACAGTTGTCTTTACTGTACTACAGGAACGGATTCACATCCCATACAAATAAATACCTGAAGGAATCCAGAGATTAAAGTGTTGATTTACTTACGTTATTGTTGGTGTGATATGTTGAACAATGTATCTGAACCGGTTCATTTCTGGGAAATGGAGGAAGGAGTTGGACTGTTATGGTGACTGTTACAGGAAATTAAGAGAGTCAAATGCCACGTGACCATGTTAGGCTTCTCCAAGCTCTGGTGATGGTCATTAGTAGTCTACCACACTTGCTAACTGCTTGGTACTCAGCACTATTGTCCCTCTAATCACTCTGACAGCAGCAGCTTTCCAATCTTTGGGAATCTCAGACGATACGAAAAAGAGGTTGAACAGGCTAGTAATAGGGGTTGCAACAATTTCGGCAGATAATTTTACAAAGAGAGGGTCCAGATTGTCTAGCCCGGCTGATTTGTAGGGGTCCAGATTTTGCAGCTCTTTCAGAACATCAGCTATCTGGATTTGGGTAAAGGAGAAATGGTGGGGGCTTTGGCGGGTTGCTGTGGAGGGTGCCGGGCAGTTGACCGGGGTAGGGGTAGCCGTGTGGAAAGCATGGCCAGCCGTAGAGAAATGCTTATTGAAATTCTTAATTATAGTGGATTTATCGGTGGTGACAGTGTTTCCTAGCCTCAGAGCAGTGGGCAGCTGGGAGGAGGTGCTGTTATTCTCCATGGACTTTAGTGTCCCAGAACTTTTTTGAGTTAGTACTACAGGATGCAAATAACTGCCTGTGTATATTTGTTCTTATCTTCCCTGAAAAGTTGCATATCAAGGGGGCTATTCGATGCTAATGCAGAACGCAACAGGATATTTTTGTGCTGGTCAACGGCAGACAGGTCTGGAGTGAACCAAGGACTATATCTGTTCCTAGTTCTACATTTTGAGAGGGGCATACTTATTTAAGATGGTGAGGAAGGCACTTTTAAAGAATAGCCAGGCATCATCTACTGACGGGATGAGGTCAATGTCATTCCAGGATACCCCGGCCAGGTGGATTAGAAAGGCCTGCTCGCAGAAATGTTTCAGGGAGCGTTTGACAGTGATGAGGGGTGGTCGTTTGGTCGCAGACCCATTACGGATGCAGGCAATGAGGCAGTGATTGCTGAGATCTTGATTGAAAACAGCAGAGGGTTATTTGGAGGGCGAGTTAGGTTGACATCTATGAGGGTGCCCGAGGGCACAGCTGGGGACAGAGGGAGGTCTATAGCAAGCGGCAACAGTGAGAGACTTGTTTCTGGAAAGGTGCATTTTTAGAAGTAGAAGCTCGAATTGTTTGGGTACAGACTTATTCTGCAGAGTTCTGTATTACTATCTATCTTTGCAGTAGATTGAAACACCGCCCCCTTTGGCAGTTCTATCTTGGCGGAAAATGTTATAGTTGGCGATGGAGATTTCAGGGTTTTGGTGGTTTTCCTGAGCCAGGATTCAGACACTGCTAAGACATCTGGGTTGGCAGAGTGCGCTAACGCAGCGAGTAAAACACACTTAGTGAGTAGCCTTCTAATTTTAACATGAATGAAACCAAGGCTTTTATGGTTACAGAAGTGAACAAATGTGAGCACCTGGGGAGTGGGAGTGGAGCTAGGCACTGCAGGACCTGGATTAACCTCCACATCACCAGAGGAACAGAGGAGAAGTAGGATAAGGGTACGGCTAAAGGCTATACGAACTGGCCGTCTAGCACGTTCGGAACAGTAAAAGGAGCAAGTTTCTGGGCACGATAGTATAGATTCAAGGCATGGTGTATGGTACAAAGGTAAGGTAGGATGAGAGTACATTGGAGGTAAATCTAGGCATTGAGTAATGATGAGAGAGATGTTTAAACCAGGTGATGTCATCGCATATGTAGGAGGTGGAACAACATGGTTGGTTAAGGCATATTGAGCAGGGCTAGAGGCTCTACAGTGAAATAGACAGTAATCACTAACCAGGATAGTAATGAATGAGGCATATTGATATTAGAGAGAGGCATGTGTAGCCAAGTGAACATATGGATCCAGTGAGTGGTTGGGCTGACTGGGGACACAGCGATTCAGACAGTTAGCAGGCCGATGCTAACAGTTAGTAGGCCGGGGCTAAACAAGCTAGCAGTTAGCAAGCCGGGTTAGCAAGCAAGCAGTTAGCAGGGGCTAGCAGTTACAGACCGGGCAGGCAAGCTAGCAGTTAGCAGGCTGGGGCAGGAAACCTAGCAGTTAGCAGGCCGGGGTCTGGAAGCTAGCAGTTAGTCGACAGGGGCAAGCTAGCAGTTCGCAGGCCGGGTTAGCAAGCAGTTAGCAGACTGGGTTAGCTAGCAGTTAGCAGGGGCTAGCAGTTAGCAGACCGGGCAAGCTAGCAGTTAGCAGACCGGGGCCGGCAAGCTAGCAATTAGCAGACCGGGTTAGCCAGCAAGCAGATAGCAGGGGCTAGCAAGTTAGCCTTTGGGGGACGTCGCAATGGGGGTACGTCTGTTTTAGCCTCTTCATGCGGTGACGTCGATAGACCAGTCGTGGAATTACTTGGGTTCCAAGTAGCTCTAGGTAGTTAGCTCGGGCTCGAGCTCGAGTCCTCGGGCAGATTATGTCGATATTCAAGTCGTAGGGGATCTGCGGGGTTCCGTGCCCCGTACCGGCTGTAGAAGGGGTCCGGATATTGTAGCCCAGGAGTATACTTCGGTGGTAGCACAGGATCCCTGACCGGGCTAGCTTCAAGCTAATTGGTGCTTGGTCTGGGATGGAAATGCTAGCCAGGAGTAGTGATCCGGGTTTGCAGTTAGCTAGTTGTGAAGATCCAGATGAAAATGTTCAGTTTGTGGTAGGAATCAGGGGATAAAAGTAATAGGTGCGTTATGCTCTGTTTAGTCACGTTGTTGGAACTGGCGAGAGCTTTCCGAGCTAAAGGTTAGGTGATGTCCGCTGACAATGGTTTGCTGACTGATAGCTGGTAGTTAGCTGGCTAGCTTCAGTTGAGGGATTCCAGATCCGAAGTAAATATAAATACATTAGAAAAAAAAGGCAGATCCACACCTCATTGGATGAGGTGGGTTGCAGGAGAGAATTTAGAAGTTGAGGTTTAGCAAATTATTTTAAATGATAGATATGCGAAAAAAAACAATATATGCAAGAGACACAACAGGACAATGACATCTGACTGCTACGCCATCTTGGATTCAAAGGGTCTGAGCCGTATCTCTATATAACAGGGTCTGAGCCATATCTCTAACAGGGTCTGAGCCATATCTCCATATAACAGAGTCTGAGCCATATCTCTATATAACAGGGTCTGAGCCATATCTCTAACAGGGTCTGAGCCATATCTCCATATAACAGGGTCTGAGCCATATCTCCATATAACAGGGTCTGAGCCGTATCTCCATATAACAGGGTCTGAGCCGTATCTCTATATAACAGGGTCTGAGCCGTATCTCTATATAACAGGGTCTGAGCCGTATCTCTATATAACAGGGTCTGAGCCGTATCTCTATATAACAGGGTCTGAGCCGTATCTCCATATAACAGGGTCTGAGCCGTATCTCCATATAACAGGGTCTGAGCCATATCTCCATATAACAGGGTCTGAGCCATATCTCTATATAACAGGGTCTGAGCCATATCTCTATATAACAGGGTCTGAGCCATATCTCTATATAACAGGGTCTGAGCCATATCTCTATATAACAGGGTCTGAGCCATATCTCTATATAACAGGGTCTGAGCCATATCTCTATATAACAGGGTCTGAGCCATATCTCTATATAACAGGGTCTGAGCCATATCTCTATCTAACAGGGTCTGAGCCATATCTCTACATAACAGGGTCTGAGCCATATCTCTATATAACAGGGTCTGAGCCATATCTCCATCTAACAGGGTCTGAGCCATATCTCAAATAAGAACAAATTCTTATTTTCAATGATGGCCTAGGAACAGTGGGTTAAGTGGATTGTTCAGGGGCAGAACAACAGATTTTTACCTTGTCAGCAAAGAGATTCAATCTTTCAACCTTTTGGTTACTAGTCCAACGCTCTAGCCACTAGGCTACCTGCCACCCGTATATATCAGGGTCTGAGCCATGTCTCTGTATAACAGGGTCTGCGCAAAATCAAATACAATTGTATTGGTCACATACACATGGTTAACTCGATCAGTGCGATCAACATTGTAACCACCTATACAAATATCCTTATCAAAAACAGACTTGCTGAGCCAGGTTTCAGAAAACACAATTACATCGGCATCAGTTGATTTTAGCCAGGCTGCATACATTTAAATGCAAAATACCAAAGAAAGATCTAGAATTAAAACTAATATAACCCCACCATCAATAGACACTAATATGACCCCACCATCAATAGACACTAATATGACCCCACCATCAATAGACACTAATATGACCCCACCATCAATAGACACTAATATGACCCCACCATCAATAGACACTAATATGACCCCACCATCAATACACACTAATATGACCCCACCATCAATACACTAATATGACCCCACCATCAATACACTAATATGACCCCACCATCAATAGACACTAATATGACCCCACCATCAATACACTAATATGACCCCACCATCAATAGACACTAATATGACCCCACCATCAATAGACACTAATATGACCCCACCATCAATACACTAATATGACCCCACCATCAATACACTAATATGACCCCACCATCAATAGACACTAATATGACCCCACCATCAATAGACACTAATATGACCCCACCATCAATACACTAATATGACCCCACCATCAAAAGACACTAATTTGACCCCACCATCAAAACACTGATATGACCCCACCATCAATATACACTAATATGACCCCACCATCAAAACACTAATATGACCCCACCATCAATACACTAATATGACCCCACCATCAATAGACACTAATATGACCCCACCATCAATAGACACTAATATGACCCCACCATCAATACACTAATATGACCCCACCATCAAAAGACACTAATTTGACCCCACCATCAAAACACTAATATGACCCCACCATCAATATACACTAATATGACCCCACCATCAAAACACTGATATGACCCCACCATCAATATACACGAATATGACCCCACCATCAATACACACTAATATGACCCCACCATCAATATACACTAATTTGACCCCACCATCAATATACACTAATTTGACCCCACCATCAATATACACTAATTTGACCCCACCATCAATATACACTAATATGACCCCACCATCAATATACACTAATTTCACCCCACCATCAATATACACTAATTTGACCCCACCATCAATATACACTAATTTGACCCCACCATCAATATACACTAATTTGACCCCACCATCAATATACACTAATATGACCCCACCATCAAAACACTAATATGACCCCACCATCAATATACACTAATATCACCCCACCATCAATACACTAATATGAGCCCACCATCAATATACACGAATATGACCCCACCATCAATATACACTAATATGACCCCACCATCAATACACTAATATGACCCCACCATCAATATACACTAATATGACCCCACCATCAATATACACTAATATCACCCCACCATCAGTACACACTAATATGACCCCACCATCAATATACACTAATATGACCCCACCATCAATACACACTAATATGACCCCACCATCAATACACTAATATGACCCCACCATCAATACACACTAATATGACCCCACCATCAATACACACTAATATGACCCCACCATCAATATACACTAATATGACCCCACCATCAATATACACTAATATGACCCCACCATCAATACACACTAATATGACCCCACCATCAATACACACTAATATGACCCCCACCATCAATACACACTAATATGACCCCCACCATCAATAGACACTAATATGACCCCACCATCAATAGACACTAATATGACCCCACCATCAAGACACTAATATGACCCCACCATCAATACACTAATATGACCCCACCATCAATAGACACTAATATGACCCCACCATCAATAGACACTAATATGACCCCACCATCAATATACACAAATATGACCCCACCATCAGTACACTGATATGACCCCACCATCAATAGACACTAATATGACCCCACCATCAATAGACACTAATATGACCCCACCATCAATATACACAAATATGACCCCACCATCAGTACACTGATATGACCCCACCATCAATAGACACTAATATGACCCCACCATCAATAGACACTAATATGACCCCACCATCAAGACACTAATATGACCCCACCATCAATATACACTAATATGACCCCACCATCAAGACCCTAATTTGACCCCAACATCAATAGACAGTATGGCTGTATTGCTTTTCACACAAAACTCGTCTGAAGGTAGACCAGTTTGAAAAATGAATAGATCTATACAGTTTATTAGGTACACCCATCTAGTTCTGGGTTGGACCCTGCCATTGCCTCCAGAAAAGCCTGAATTCTTCAGGGCTTGGAAACATTGCTCAATTGGTATCAAGGGACCTAACGTGTTCCTGGGAAACATCATTACACCTCCTCCACCAGCCTGTACCGTTGACACC
The DNA here is from genome assembly GCF_002021735.2 of Oncorhynchus kisutch. NCBI lineage: Eukaryota > Metazoa > Chordata > Actinopteri > Salmoniformes > Salmonidae > Oncorhynchus > Oncorhynchus kisutch. The sequence goes on along the minus strand of NC_034189.2, from coordinate 4,798,048 downwards.
AGGCAGGATGTGGCCGTGGACTGATGCAGCTTCCACCAAATCCTGACTCTGCCATCAGCATGATGCAACAGGAACCGGGATTCATCAGGCCAGGCAATGTTTTCCACTCAATTGTCCAGCTTGCATGATACCTGCCATTCTCTTTCGACCTTTCATCAATGAGCTGTTTTCGCCCTAAAGACACGCCACTGACTGGAAGATTTTTGTTTGTCGCACCATTCCCCTTGCTGACAGGTGTATAAAATCGAGCACGCAGCCATGCAATCTCCATAGACAACCATTGGCAGTAGAATTGCCTTACACAAGAGTTCAGTGACCTTCAATGTGGCACCATTGTAGGAAACCACCTTTTCAACAAGTCAGTGTGTAAAAAGTCTGCCAGGAGAACGCTAACTGCCCGAATGCATCGTGCCAACTGTAAAGTTTGGTGGAGGAATAATGGTCAGGGGCTGTTCATGGTTCGGGCCCTTAGTTTCAGTGAAGGCCAATCTTAATGCTACTGAGTACAATGACATTGTAGACAATTCTGTGCTTCCAACTTTGTGGCATCAGTTTGGGGAAGGCCCTTTCCTGTTTCAGCATGACAATTCCCCCGTGCAGGTTTAAACAGAAATGGTTTGAGATTGGTGTGGAAGAACTTGAATGGCCTACACAGAGCCCTGACGTCAACTCCATCTAATACCTTGAATTAATTGAAACACCAACTACGAACCAGGCCTAATCACCTTAAATCGGTGCCCGACGTCTCTAATGCTGTTGTTGCTGAATGGAAGCACGTCCCCCACAGCAATGTTCCAACATCTAGTGTAAGCCTTCCCAGAAGAGTGGAGGCTGTTATAGCAAAGGGGGGGGGGGGGACCAACTCCATGATTTTGGAATGAGATGTTTGACAAGCAGGTGTTCACATACTTTGTCATGTGGTGTGTGTTTTAGTTATAAAATTAACTGGTTAGCAAATTTTGGGCTGAACATTTACTTACACCCTTAAAGTTATTAATTTCACTTCTTTGATTTCCTGTGAATCACCCATACATTCTAGCTCGCTAATACTGAACTGACCATGTTCATTTTCTGACAAGTTTCCTCCAAATATTGTTATGAATATGAAGTACCCTAACCATTAATAGATCAGATGGCCCTAAAAGATCAGATGGCATCAACATGGAATATGAATCATCTTTCATCCTACAAGTTCTAGTACAACATTTACTCATGTAAAGATGAAGAGCATGTACTTTATTTTAAAGGATGATATAATGCATGAAGCAAACAAGGGAATGATTTAGTGAAATGTGACGATGTAGACTCAGTAAAGGGGTCTTTCATCCCTCTGTGGCCTGGAACAATTCTTCAGACTCAGAGTAGCATGTTTCTGATTGTGGACTCTGCTGAACTCCTGTATATATTGGAATGACATGTCGATGTCTATGGAGGACCAAAGCTGTAATAATTAGTATATAAAGAGAAATCCACACAAAGGAAATACTGGCAAATTTGATTCCAGAGTCCAAGTCCTGCAATCAGAGTTAGGATGCTAATATTTTGTAAACTCTTTCAGTTGTGTTCTGTGGTTGTCACTGAGTAGGCTGATGCCCCACATCATGGACCCAAGAGCCCTAAGCATTAAAAAGGCCTTGCCTGTGCACATGACACAACCCCCTTCTGAGCTGTCCATCTTTCTGATTTCCACCAATCAGAGTTGATGTCAGAGTGATTAGAGGGACAATAGAGTGCTGAGTACCAGGCAGTTAGCATGTGTGGTAGACTACTAATGACCATCACCAGCATCAAAGCTTGGAGAAGCCTAACTACTACATGGTCATGTGGCATTTGACTGCCTTCATGTTCTGTAACTGCCGGTGTGGTGGTAATACAGTCACCATAACAGTCCTACTCCTTCCTCTATTTCCCAGAAATGAACCGGTTCAGATACATTGTTCAACATATCACACCAACAATAACGTAAGTACAACACTTTAATCTCTGGATTCCTTCATGTATTTATTTGTATGGGATGTGAATCCGTTCCTGTAGTACAGTAAAGACAACTGGCCGTCTTCTACATCTTACTTCCAACGCCTTTCATCTACAATTAGAAAACTAAATATATACTCATCAAGAATCAGCTGCAAACAAGTTACATTTAGTGAATAAATATATATACACTGCTCAAAAAAAGGGAACACTAAAATAACACATCCTAGATCTGAATGAATGAAATATTCTTATGAAATAGTTTTTTCTTTACATAGTTGAATGTGCTGACAACAAAATCACACAAAAATTATCAATGGAAATCAAATGTATCAACCCATGGAGGTCTTTGGATTTGGAGTCACACTCAAAATTAAAGTGGAAAACCACACTACAGGCTGATCCAACTTTGATGTAATGTCCTTAAAACAAGTCAAAATGAGGCTAAGTAGTGTGTGTGGCCTCCACGTGCCTGTATGACCTCCCTACAACATCTGGGTGTTCTCTGGAAAATGCCAAACGTCCTGCACGGTGTTGGGCTGTAAGCACAACCCCCACCTGTGGACGTCGGGCCCTCATACCACCCTCATGGAGTCTGTTTCTGACCGTTTGAGCAGACACATGCACATTTGTGGCCTGATGGAGGTCCTTTTGCAGGGCTCTGGCAGTGCTCCTCCTGCTCCTCCTTGCACAAAGGCGGTCCTGCTGCTGGGTTGTTGCCCTTCTACGGCCTCCTCCACATCTCCTGATGTCTCCTGGTAGCGCCTCCATGCTCTTGAAACTACGCTGACAGACACAGCAAACCTTCTTGCCACAGCTCGCATTGATGTGCCATCCTGGATGAGCTGCACTACCTGAGCCACTTGTGTGGGTGGTAGACTCCGTCTCATGCTACCACTAGAGTGAAAGCACCGCCAGCATTCAAAAGTGACCAAAACATCAGCCAGGAAGCAAAGGAACTGAGAAGTTGTCTGTGGTCACCACCTGCAGAACCACTCCTTAATTTGGGGGTGTCTTGTTAATTGCCTATAATTTCCACCTGTTGTCTATTCCATTTGCACAACAGCATGTGAAATGTATTGTCAATCAGTGTTGCTTCCTAAGTGGACCATTTGATTTCACAGAAGTGTGATTGACTTGGAGTTACATTGTGTTGTTTAAGTGTTCTCTTTATTTCTTTTGAATAGTATATATATATATATATATACACTCACTCACCTTGGTGGAACAGTTGCTAGCAGTGGCTGGTGGAGTCTCAGTCCCCTGGATCTTCTGTCCAGTACTGGTCACACACCAACAGTAACCTACCAAAAAGATCTGTTGCATATACAATATATACACATTGAATTGTCACATTCAACTGAATTGATAATTGTGCCTGCGTGTGCGCCAGTGTTAACCTGTAGAGCCCCAACATTGCTCAGGGGTGTATTGTCCATTGTCGTCACACGTGGGGGATATAGGCTCCAATTGAGCCATTTAAAGTGGCATCTCTAGCATCCTCACATGGGGTCTTTGGTTGTATCATAGCATCTGGACACAGGTAACATGCATTGTAATGTGGACATAACATTTCAGGACAATATACATTTCTGGACGCTGTTTGAGAGTTGGGCCAGTAGTTCAAATCAGAGCTTCCTGGCTAAATATTGAAGTTGTTTAAAAGCCCTGTGCAGACAATTCTGGTTCTGTGTTTTGTAGAAGAGCTGATGAAACTATGACTGGAAATTGCATCAGTGTTATTTCCTGATAGTTGCTAGACAATCCAATCACAGTTGAATGATCAAACAATTCATATCAGAATATCAGAGTCCAGCATCTAGACAACAATATACTTCTCTGGAACTAGAGGAGTGGCAGGTGGCCTGCTGATTGAGAGTTGGACCAGTAGCTCAAATCAGTGAGCTTGCAAGTTGAAATATCCATCTATCAACCAGTGTCAATGTTGATAATGGCTGACCTCTCAGAGGGTGTCCCATGGAGAACCGGTTATGAACAGAAACACATTTCCAAATCACACCTGCGTATTAATTATTATTAGTGCACTACGTTTGACAAGGGCCATTTGTCAAGGTACTATTTGAGATGCATATGAGATTTTACAGCAGAAGTCAAGATACCCCAAAAAACGACTTTAGTAGTACTTAAAGTATTTCTACTTAACTTCTTTACCAAACAAACTAATGGCCCGACATCGGGATCTCTCATTGGGTTAATGAGGCAACTAGTCACACCTGTGACAGGTCCTTTAAAAGGAGAGGTGGAAGAAGTCATCCATAACTCACAGACAACAGAGAGAGACACACACCCACCCACCCACCCACCCACCCACCCACCCACCCACCCAGTGAATCCCTTGGAAGAGTGCAGAAGGTGAGAGTGCATCATTATTTCATAGACTATCTGCATCTCAAATGGTACCTTAATGTTATGTTTATTTATTTATCCATTATTTTACCAGGTAATTTGACTGAGAACATGTTCTCATTTACAGCAACGACCTGGGGAATAGTTACAGGGGGGAGGAGGTGGATTAGACAACGACCTGGGGAATAGTTACAGGGGGGAGGAGGTGGATTAGACAACGACCTGGGGAATAGTTACAGGGGAGAGGAGGGGGATTAGACAACGACCTGGGGAATAGTTACAGGGGAGAGGAGGGGGATTAGACAACGACCTGGGGAATAGTTACAGGAGAGAGGAGGGGGATGAATGAGCCAACTTTAAACTGGAGATTATTAGGTGATCGTTTGAGGGCCAGATTGGGAATTTAGCCAGGACACTGGGGTTTAACACCCCTACTCTGACGGTAAGTGCCATGGGATGTTTAATGACCACCAGGCACCCGTGTAACGTCCCATCCGAAAGACTGCACCCTACACACCCTAATCACTGCCCTGGGGCATTGGGATATTTTTTTTAGACCAGAGGAAAGAGTTCCTCCTACTGGCCCTCCAACACTTCCAGTAGCATCTGGTCTCCCATCCAGGAACTGACCAGGACCAACCCTGCTTAGCTTAGCTTCAGAAGCAAGCCAGCCGTGGTATGCAGGGTGGTATGCAGGGTGGTATGCTGCTGGCAGATGGCCCTAGTCAAATGTAGTGCACAATATAGTTTTTGTGAAGTGGCCCCCTGAATTTAAGAGCGTAGACTACTAGTTACCTTTGCAGTAAATGGGTAGTCTCTGACTGTCTAAAATGCTTCCCATTCCCTATGTAGTGCATTGTAGGCCCTTGTCAAAGGTAGTTCACTACACAAGGAGTGAGGATACATATTCCTGTGTGCCAGGCTAATCTATTGTATGTGGTTGAAGAAGTGATACCTGAGTTACATCAGAAGACTAGTAGCACCGTGTTGCCCATACTTCTTCTTGGGGTCCTCAGGACTGGGTTTAGAAAATGCTGCTTTGGCTGTTATTTCAGTTTTGTACCTAATAGTGGGTTTCCTTAACCTCTCCTAGTACCCACAGCCATTCCAGATCCTTTAAAATGCTCAACTAATCTCTTTCTCTCTCTCAGGAGACTATCACCATGGCGATATTGACCATCATTCTGCTTGTCAGCACGGCTTTTGCTCTGGGAGGTAAGCGTGACATACCTCACACCTACATCTTAATTAAACATAACACACCTACTGCACACACACTTGTAGGTGTTATTTGGAAATGTGTGTCTATTCATTACCGGTTCTCCATGGGACACCCTCTGAGACGTCAGCCATTATCAACATTGACACTGGAGAAATTAAGGTTGTGCCTTGCTTAAAACTACTTGGCACCACACGTCCCGCTAGGGCACCTCCCAACTGACACAGTAGCACACAGAACGCAAAAAATATTCTTAGAAATATTTAACCTCCACACATTAACAAGTCCAATAGCTCAAATGAAAGATAAACACCTTGTTCATCTAGCCACCAAGTCAGATTTCTAAAATGTTTTACGGCGAAAACATAGCACATATTTATGTCAAACCACCACCAAAGATAGGCTAATTTACATAGCCATTTTGTAGAACAATAGATGCAATCACAAAAGCAGGATTAAAAGTAAAATAATTCACTAACCTTTTGAAAATCTTCATCAGATGACAGGAATAGGACATGTTATACAGTACATTTATGTTTTTTTCAATAATAAGCTAATTATATCCATAAATCACGGTTTACATAGAAGGTCATGGCTAAAAAATGCTACAACAATGCCTGGAGAAATTATGGTAACTCTGCCAGATAACAGAAATACACATCATAAACGTTGACTAAATATACATGTTCTACATATACTTAGAAAGATACACTTCTTCTTAATAAAACAGCTGTGTTACATTTATTTTTAACTTTACAGATTTCGTTCACTAGGCTATAATGTGAGTCGGCGCTCAGGAATTAGCATTTTGGCTCCTCTATCTCGGAGTCCACAGAAACCCAAATTTAACACATAAATGTTCCCTTACCTTTGCTGTTCTTTCATCAGAAGACCTGGAAGGGTTTATACTTACCAAAAACAGCTTTAGTTTTGAAGTCTGTGTCTTTAGGTTATCAAACACGACATATTTTGGTTGAAATGCAGCCAAAAAGTAAAGTTAGTTCGCACCAAAACGTCGAAATTACATATTATATGTCGACTAAACTTGTCAAACTTGGTTCAGAACACAGCGTTAGCATGCTATATAGCTTCACCGCAATTCTCAGGACAAAGAGAAACACACGCATCGTTTAATCAATCTTGAAAGAAAGACACCACAGGCGCAGAATGCGCGTGAGAGTAACCTGTTTTCTCGCGCGACCGAAAGGATTCGGCCCGTCATTAATCTCGTGAGCGCGCGATTCACACAATGAGAAGCCCCATTGAAAGCGGACACCGCGCTGAAGGCATAGGATCTGTTCCCAGGACTGTAGGTGCTTGGGAAGGGTGGGGGCGATGACGTCAAAGTTGGGCCAACTTTTTGGATGACAAGAGAGAGTTTGGGAGAATGAGTGCCCTGAGAGTTCTGCTTTACGTACAGACATAATTTAAACGGTTTTAGATGCTTTAGAGTGTTTTCTATTCAATAATATTTATTATATGCATATATTAGCAATGTAAAATTTTTTGGGGGGTCAGTTTACTATGGGCACGCATTTCACCAACGGGGGCAGTATTCTGCCCTAGCCTTAACAGGTTTTAAGGGCACATAGATGGATATATCAACTTGTCAGCTCACTGATTTGAATTACTGGCCCAACTCTCTAACCACAGGGTACCTGCCACTCCTCTAGTTCCAGAGATGTGTATTGGTGTCTAGATGCTGGACTGAGGTATTCTGAGATGAATGGTTTGATCATTCAACTGGATGTATGATTGGATTGTCTAGCAACTATCAGGCAATAACACTGATACAATTTCCAGTCTTAGTTTCATCAGCTCTTCTACGAAACTGGAATTTGACTCCACAGGCATTTTAAACAAGTAGCAGAATTAATATTTAGCCAGGAAGTACCTAGGTATCATCTGAAATGGAACCCTATTCCGTATAAACTACTTCTGAATAGGACGCACTGCTCCAATCAACTGTTCCACCCAGAGTAAGTGAGGCCCTGTGGTCTCATCCAACACCATCACTACTCTTACTTCCTACCTTGGATCTCTTTATGCTTTCTTTACAAGATGCTCCACTGATTTCAGAATCATGATCTCTCTTCTAATTGTCTTCCTGTGTCAATATCTCTCTTCTTCCTGGGTCTTTCCACTTCCGACCATTCAGGTCATTAACCCGCATCCTCCCGCTACATACCATCAGAACTGAAAGCCATATTGTTCTCATTCCAGCACAGCTGTTGCTTCACCAACTATTTCTGAATTTCCTGAATTTTTTCTACACTACTCGCCGCCATTTCGGACATCCAACTCTCCGTGCGGGGTTCCAGAGGGAGGGTTCTGACTGGACGGGTCCTTAAAAAGGAGAGGAGGGAGGTAGAATTTAACTCACAGGCAGGACAGAGAGAGACCCAGTGAAGACCTTTGAAGATCTCTGAAGGAGTGAAGCAACAACTGAATATTTCAGAAATGTACATCTGAAATGGCTTCCTATTCCGTATAGGGCACTTCTCCTGACCAGGGCCCTTCGGGGAACAGGGTCCCATATAGGATGCAGTCTCCTGACCAGGGCCCTTCGGGGAACAGGGTCCCATATAGGATGCAGTCTCCTGACCAGGGCCATTCGGGGAACAGGGTCCCATATAGGATGCAGTCTCCTGACCAGGGCCCAAAGGGGAACAGGGTCCCATATAGGATGCAGTCTCCTGACCAGGGCCCTTCGGGGAACAGGGTCCCATATAGGATGCAGTCTCCTGACCAGGGCCCAAAGGGGAAAAGGGTCCCTTATAAAACACAGTCCATGATTCCAGAATGTATATCCATCATTGTTATGTTATTTCCACATTACAATGTATGTTACCTGTGTGTCCAGATGGTACGAAAGGACCCAAGACCCCATGTGAGGATGCTAGAGATGCCGTAACACATGGCCCAATTGGAGCCTACACCCCCACGTGTGACGCCGCAGGACGATACACACCTGAGCAATGTTCGGGTTCTACAGGTTAAAACGCACGCACGCAAACACACACACTATAAATGCTCCAATTCAGTTTAACGTGACAATTAAATGTATATTTGTGTAAATATTGTATTATGTGACAGGTTATTAACATGTCCATTTCTGGTAGGTTACTGTTGGTGTGTGAACAGTTCTGGACAGAAGATCCAGGGTACTGAGACTCCACCAGGCACTGTTATCAACTGTTCCACCAAGGTGTGTGTGTTTATACATATTCATTCACTAAATGTTACTACTTTGCAGCTAGTTATTGATGTGTATTTCTTTCTAATTGTAGATGAAAGGCGTTGGAAGTAAGATGTAGAAGACGGCCAGTTGTCTTTACTGTACTACAGGAACGGATTCACATCCCATACAAATAAATACATGAAGGAATCCAGAGATTAAAGTGTTGATTTACTTACGTTATTGTTGGTGTGATATGTTGAACAATGTATCTGAACCGGTTAATTTCTGGGAAATGGAGGAAGGAGTTGGACTGTTATGGTGACTGTTACAGGAAATGAAGACAGTCAAATGCCACGTGACCATGTTAGGCTTCTCCAAGGTCTGGTGATGGTCATTAGTAGTCTACCACACTTGGTAGACTGCCTGGTACTGAGCACTATTGTCCCTCTAATAACGCTGACATCAACTCCGATTGGTGGAAATCAGAAAGATGGACAGCTGAGAAGGGAGTTGCGAGGTTTCGTCACGTGCACAGGCAAGGCCTTAATGCCTATGGATTTGGGTCCACTTCATGTTCATACCAATATTTGGAGGCAGAGAGGAAACTTGCCAGAAAATGAACGTCGTCAGTACAGTATTAGCTAGCTAGAATGTGTGGGTGATACACATCATTGCTCTGTGTGAACAGGACATCCAAGAAGTTAAATTAATAACTTTAGTGGGGTAAGTAAATGTTCAGCCTATAATTTTATAACTAAAACACACCACATGACAAAGTATGGTCACCTGCTCATCAAAAATACCTACTTTTCTTTTTTTAAACTGGTTTACCTTCAGATGAGTCTTGTGAGGCCTTTTGGTGCAGCAAAACAACCGCCATATTGTCTGATGGTGGGGTCATATCAGTGTGTATTGATGGTGGGGTCATATCAGTGTGTATTGATGGTGGGGTCATATTTGTGTCTGAATGTTCTATGATTTTCACCCTCATTTTCCCAAAAGGTCTTAACGATGTAAGGGAACACCCCCCTGAAATGGACAAAAATGAATGGGAAATCATTGGCAATGGACAAACCATATACACGGTGTCCAATACCACTCAATTCGGTGTTGTTTCATTCAAAGTTGATTGCAAATGGCAAATGCCAGGTGTAACACTTTAGAAATCCAACAGGTGGCGAGCGCGCTCCACCATGGTTTTTCATACTGCAAATGCAACAAGTCAACATCAAAAAGCAAAATTTAGATTTTTATCACCCCCTTAAAACCTCTTAGGGATAAGTGAGACGTCTGCGTCCCACCTAGCCAACAGGAAATGGAAATGCGCAACGCCAATAGCATGCAACACCCCGAAATACCTGAAGGGGACATAAACAAAATAATTAGCATAGCCGGCGCTACACGAGAGAAATAAAACATTACCTTTGACGAGCTTCTTTGTTTACGGGACATAGGAGTGCCAACATCACAATTGGGTCTTTTTCCCGATTTAAATCTGTCCATGTATACCAAAATGTCCATTTATGAAGCCCGTCTGATCCAGAACTTTTTTACATAACACAACGTCATTTTTTAAAAATAAACAAAGTTGCCTATAAACTTTGACAAAACACTTCAAACTACTTTTGTAATCCAACTTTAGGTATTAGTAAACGTTAATAATCGATCAAATTGATCGCGGGGCGATGTGTATGCAATAGCTCCACGTCTTGAAATGATGGTCGATAATTCTCTCTTCCAAAACATCCTGTCGTGTACCGGATGAAATCAAGTGTCTCTTCTTCGTTTGACCAAGGAACAACTTCAAGTATATTGCCAAGACTGGCGACATCGTGTGGAAGCTGTAGGACTTGTAAACTGGGAGGTATATATTTTCACAGGCCATAGACAATACAGCCAACTGGCGGATTAATCTTTTTTTGGGGGGGTGAACAGTATTCCTTGGAGTTTCGCATGTTAAACACGTCCTGTTATAGTCACAGACATGGTTTAACCAGTTTTAGAAACTTCAGAGTTTTCTATCCACACATACTAATCATATACTATATTCTTAGCATGAGTAGCAGGACTTTGAAATTTTGTGCGATTGTTGAAAAAATAGTCCCGAGCTCTAAGAGGTTTTAAAGTGCTTTCTGGACAGTTTTTCGATTTATTTTTTATTAAAAAAAATTTGTCAATTACACGTAAGAACTGTGAGTTTACTTTTGACCAATTTTATTTATTTTTTTACTTGCGCATAAGGCATGTTTTGTCCATTTGCAATGATTTCATAGGAAGTCAAGTCACGTTTTTGGGCCAAATGCAATATGAAAGATTTGAAAATGCCAAATCAGGATGTTATGTCCATTTACCATCACGAATTTGGCATGCTCAAAAATACTGCAGGAAAGCGAAATTGACTGGCCCGATGAACTCGGGATGGCAGGGCAGTGATAGTTGTTCCTTTCCATCGCTCGTTAGGGTTGATTTCAGAATGTCACTTTGGTGATGGTACCTCACTGTTTAAACATATTGCAAATGGACAATAGTCACCAGCAAGTCACCGTCCATCAGTCAATTAGATATCATTCTGACACCAAACTGACACCAAACCCACTTTTTCCAACTCGTTTAGTAGCCAACTATTACATACTTCAGAGCTGGCCCGAAATTCACGATGCCTTCTGTTCAAACCATAACAAAAACGTAAAACATGTAGTTACAGTCTAGCTACGGGTCCAATTCTGATGTGTAGGCCTAGCTGAGGGGACCCCCGAATCCCAAATTTCGGCTCGATAGGTCATTTGGTGCCCGAGCAAGACCCTAATTGTGCTGAAAATCCACAACTTGCTACGGGGTCCTTGAATGAGCTATCGGACAGAAACGTTGGGGTCCGTCTATATGGGCCGAGGCGGTCGCAATGCACCTAGTCTTGCGACTCTGGGACATTTCTAAATGTCGTCATCTTCGTGATGCAAAAATGAATTGAAGTTATTGCAAATGTGCGAGGCTGTTTCTCGGTCCGAGAACCTTCTAGTGTGTGGTGAGTTACGTGGCTCTATCGACCTGAGGTCTAGAACAGGTTTCAGAACTCTAGGTCTGACGATTCTTTTTTAGGTCTAACAAAGCTGACTATTGCAGGCACTGTCTGTCTCTAGGCACCCCAATACGTCCCTCCTTCCAAACTGTGTGTGTGATTTAGTTTTTCTTAGAAATGTTATGAGAAAAATGACTGATTTACAGTTCATGGGGGTTGCCTAATCACACATATGAAGTTTTGGAAAGATCTGACTTTTTTAACCCTTCGAAAAAGCCCCTGTGACACCAATTATGGCACATGCGGTTGGCACAGGAAGCTATAGGTAAACACATATCCTCATTGGGGTATGCCTTTACAGAATCCTGAGTTTGAAGTGTTTACGTTAACTGACCGATTTACACAGGGTTGAATGCACTATTTATCACAAACTGCTGGTTGGGTATGGAAAAACACGTTTAGGGTGATTTTTAACCACTTCCGGTTGCTTCAGGAAGCTTAGAATCGACACAGGTAGACCTCATAGTGACCTGATGGATTGTCATTGAAGACAGGTTCATAAGGCATTCATAACCCATATAGGCTTCAGGTTGACTTTAGAGGAGCAGGTAATGTATTCCTATGGGGAGAGACGTCATTGTAATCTGTGAGATCAAAAAAAAACTGTTTTACTGTTAAGGGTTAATGCCACACGGTCAAGGTTAGGCTTGCACAGATCGGGAGGACCTCAGGAACGTACCTGAGGTCGAATTGTGCTTCTCACCCTAACGGTTCTCTCACTGTCACCCAAAAGCAAATGACATTTAGGGCCAGGCTCACGGTCGCTGCGTTCAGAGCGAGCTACGGTCAAGCGGGGCATCTCGTTGAACTTGGTACGGCCTAGAGAATATGGAAATGCCATTGCAGGCTCTGTGTGTCTTTAACTTGTTCATGCTACCACGTTCCCCTAGGGCACCCCCCCCGACGCTCAACTCAAAAGTGGCGCACAGAATGCAAAAATATTCTTAGAAATATTTAACCTCCACACATTAACAAGTCCAATAGCTCAAATGAAAGATAAACATCATCATCTACCCAGCGAGTCAGATTTCTAAAATGTTTTATGGCGAAAACATGGCACATATTTATATCAAACCACCACAAAGACACAGACAATATGTAGCCATTTTGTCGAACAAAAGATGCAATCACAAACGCAGGATTAAAAGAAAAATAATTCACTAACCTTTTGAAAATCTTCATCAGATGACAGTAATAGGACATGTTACACAGTAAATGTGCTTTTTTTCAATAATATGCCATTTATATCCATATCTCTGTTTACATTGACGCCAATGGTCAAAAAATGCTTTATTTTTTTTCGATAACTCCGCCAGATAACAGCAATACACATCATAAACTTTGACTAAATATACATGTTCTACATATAGTTAGAAAGATACACTGCTTCTTAATGCAATCGCTTTGTCACATTTATTTTTAACGTTACAGAAATCTTTTTTTTCAATAATCTGAGACGGCGCTGAGACGGAGTCAACAGAAACACAAAATTACAACATAAATATTCCCTTACCTTTGATGGTCTTCGATCAGAAGTAGTGGAAGGACTCATACTTACCCAAAACAGCGTTTGGTTTAAAGTCGTGTGTCTTTGTGTTATCAAACGCGACTTATTCCGGCTGAAATGCAGCCAAAATTCGAAGGGTTGCGCATCAAAACTTCAAAATTACATATTATACGTCGACTAAACTGGTCAAACTAAGTGCAGAATCAAGCTTTAGGATGTTCTAAACGTAGAAAACAATTCTCAACTGACCATCAAACTGACATCGTCTCGTGCTTCAAGGAACAAAGGACACTCCGAGCGCAACGCGCGCAGGACAGTGCATGTATTTTCTCGCGACACCAAGTATTTTGCTTGGCAAAGGGTCAAAGCCCGCGGGATTTTCACAATGAAACGCTCTATTGAAAGAAGACATCTCGCAGAAGACCTAGAAACTGATCCCAGATCCATAGCTGGTTGGGAAGGGTGGGGGCGATGACGTCAAAGTTGGCCCAACTTTCCCGATGAGAGAAAAAGTTTGGAAGATTGGCTGCCCTGTGAGTTCTGCTATACTTACAGACATAATTGAAACGGTTTTAGAAGCTTTAGAGTGTTTTCTATCCAATAATTATTATTATATGCATATATTAGCAATTTTGGACAGATTTCTTTTGTTTACTATGGGCACGCAATTCATCCAAAGGGGGCAGTATTCTGCCCTAGCCCTAACAGGGGGAAGTATTCTGCCCTAGCCCTATCAGGGGGCAGTATTCTGCCCTAGCCCTAACAGGGGGCAGTATTCTGCCCTAGCCCTAACAGGGGGCAGTATTCTGCCCTAGCCCTAACAGGGGGCAGTATTCTGCCCCAGCCCTAACAGGGGGCAGTATTCTGCCCTAGCCCTAACAGGGGGCAGTATTCTGCCCTAGCCCTAACAGGGGGCAGTATTCTGCCCTAGCCCTAACAGGGGGCAGTATTCTGCCCCAGCCCTAACAGGGGGCAGTATTCTGCCCTAGCCCTAACAGGGGGCAGTATTCTGCCCCAGCCCTAACAGGGGGCAGTATTCTGCCCTAGCCCTAACAGGGGGCAGTATTCTGCCCTAGCCCTAACAGGGGGCAGTATTCTGCCCTAGCCCTAACAGGGGGCAGTATTCTGCCCCAGCCCTAACAGGGGGCAGTATTCTGCCCTAGCCCTAACAGGGGGCAGTATTCTGCCCCAGCCCTAACAGGGGGCAGTATTCTGCCCTAGCCCTAACAGGGGGCAGTATTCTGCCCTAGCCCTAACAGGGGGCAGTATTCTGCCCTAGCCCTAACAGGGGGCAGTATTCTGCCCCAGCCCTAACAGGGGGCAGTATTCTGCCCTAGCCCTAACAGGGGGCAGTATTCTGCCCTAGCCCTAACAGGGGGCAGTATTCTGCCCTAGCCCTAACAGGGGGCAGTATTCTGCCCTAGCCCTAACAGGGGGCAGTATTCTGCCCTAGCCCTAACAGGGGGCAGTATTCTGCCCTAGCCCTAACAGGGGGCAGTATTCTGCCCTAGCCCTAACAGGGGGCAGTATTCTGCCCCAGCCCTAACAGGGGGCAGTATTCTGCCCTAGCCCTAACAGGGGGCAGTATTCTGCCCTAGCCCTAACAGGGGGCAGTATTCTGCCCTAGCCCTAACAGGTTTTAAGCACTGCATTTTATCATTCCATCCTTGCTGTGTGTGTGTGAGAGCTTTTCTTTGACATCTGTTGGGAGAAATGACTGACTTACAGTTCATGGGGGTTTCCTAATCACACATATGAAGTTTTGAAAAGATCTGACCTTTTTAACCCTTGGAAACAGCTCCTATGACACAATTTTAAGGCACTTCTGGTTTACACAGGAAGCTGAAAGTGAACACATATCCTCCTTGGGGTAGGCAATTATAGAATTTTGAGTTAAGTCTTTATGTTAAGAACTGACTTATTTAGGGAGTGTTTAGTGAGTGTGTGTTATTTCAGAAAATCACAGAAATCTCGCAGAGCTCCGAAGCACACTTTAAAAAGATTCGTATGAACACGCTTCAACTGAATCTGTAACTGTTTACATCACTTGAACATCACCAATTTGACATTGTACGATTTCTCTTAAATGACGATAGATAAATGGCTGGTTCTTTTTTTATTGACACCGGAGGCTCCTTGACTTTGACGTGAAGCGGAAAAATTATTGCTCTATTTTCATTTTGGACCTTTTAATCGCAGAGAAATGGCCATAACTCAAAAACCGTTAAGGCCTAGACGCCATCTTGTTCGGGGCCAACTGCCCATTATGCCAAACCTACGCTCACCAAGTTTCGTCTTCAAAGTCTTTTACGTTTGGATTATTTTATAAAACGGAAACTGAATGTCCGAGAGAGAGAGAGTTTGATGCCTTCCCGGTAGATCCGGCCCTGCCGCACGGCCCGACGCCGTCCGCGACTCACTGGCCCTTAAGAAGTTAAGCACCTGCTACTGTCCTTTGAAATCTAAATGTTTGTTGGGCAGGTAGGTTCCTGCAAGAACCCCCACCAGCTAAGGAGGTTCCTTGATGACCCCCACCTTCTACGGGGTTCTTAGAAGAACCTTTCACAATTCAATGGATAATCATGAGGTACGATAAGGTTAGCTGTACTGCGTGCAGAAGACTGAACTGCTCTCTTGTATGCAGGTATATAGACGAGGCATGTCAATTGGTATGTTATGCAGATCACATTTACCATCCACCTCCTTTACCTCAATTACTACCACCTGGGCCTCTACGTTATGGACAAAGTATTAAAACTCTTAGCAAAAGTTATCACCACAAAAACCAAGGTATGAAATCTGAGCTTGTTTTGTAAATCTCTATAATTAAAATGTTCAAGGACCAGATTTCATTCCTCCCTACACCGCTGATGACTAACTGGAATCCTGTTTGATGTTGCAGTGCACGGTGAGCATTCTGGCTGTGGATAGAGATCATCAACACCCCAGATATTAAACATTGGGCTTGAAGCTCTGCTGGCATTTCACCTCGTGATTTTATTTTATCTTCAAGGATCACTTACAAGGGGTTCTCTGAACATAGGGGTTCCCTGTAGTTACATTGGCACGTTACGGTCAGTAGTTCCAAAACATCCGGTGATTTTGCAGAGCCACATCAATTTAAATAAATGCTCAAACAATGCTAAGACACAAATTGTCATGCATGGAATTTTAGATCCACTTCCTTAATGCAACCGCTGTCAGATATAAAAGCTTAACCGAAAAAGCACACCATGCAATAATCTGAGTACAGCGCTCAGACAAAGCAAGCCATACAGATATCCACCATGTGGAGTCAGTCAGATATACATGATCACTTACCTTTGATGATCGTCATCAGAATGCACTCCCAGGAATCATAGTTCCACAATAAAGGTGTCATGTTTGATCAAGTCCATCATTTACGTCCAAATACTTATGTTTGCGCATTTAGTACACAAGCCAAACTCACGGACAAGTCCAGGCCAAAGTCCAGATGAAGTCATTACAGTTTGTAGAAACATGTCAAATGTTCGATGTTCAACCGGAGAATTCCTTGGTCTGTAGAAATGCGATGGAACGCAGCTACCTCACGTGATCAGCTCATGCCACTCTGGCAGACCGCCGACTTATTCCACCCCTCCACAGTAGAAGCATCAAACAAGGTTCTTAAGACCACAGTGGAAGCGTTAGGAATTTCAATTTGACCCAATTGCCACTGTATCCTGGCTAGGCAAAGAATTTTAACCTACAAACCTCAATTCCCACTTCCTGGTGTGATTCTCTCAGGTTGCTGCCTGCCATATGAGTTTTGTTATACTCAGACTTCAAACAGGTTTAGAAACTTGTGTTTCCTAGCCAAAGCTACTAATTATATGCATATTCTAGCTTTAAGGACTGAGTAGCAGGTAGTTTACTCTGGGCACATTTTTATCCAAGCTACTCAATACTGCCCCCCTGTCCTGACGAAGTTAAACATACTGCATCATGTCACGGGTGTGCATCTACCAAACGTTAAGCACGATGACCGTCCTGGTCCTACATATAACATTAGGGTTGTGGGTTTGAGACCCACAGAGGACCAGTAAGAAAAAGTACTAACTACAATGTTCAATAACTCATGAGACAAAATAGTGTCCACATTTTATTGGCTGCAAACAATTCCTCAACATGTGTAGAAACAGACTTCATTTAACAGCAACTAAGTATTTTGACGTTACCATGAAGTATTAAGGGTGCAGACACTACGGAATAGCATTGCTGCTTTTAATGGATACTCTGGCGAAGCGGCAGGAGCCTCAGGGAGCACACAGAGGGCAAGCTCCTTTCACATAATGCATTGTCCCAGCGCTGTTGACCTGAAGACAAACCCAGAATGTTCACCTGTACACAGTAGGAAAGTTAAATTAACTAGGAATAAGTTTAATTTGATGACTGATACTGAGTTTACGGTACCTCCAAAGTTGATATGAACACAAGACTCTCTGGCACCAGCACCAGGCCTTCCTTTAGCCCAGTTCTGGTGATCAAAGTCGGAGCCATCACTCCAGAACCACCGCCTGTCCTGAGGGGGGGAAAGTGGGGTTTGAGAATTAAGACTAAATGTAGTCCTTCCTCTACCACCTGCAACCAAACAGTTTAAGCTACCACTACTTCAATACCCACCGACTGGGACTGTTGCTTGTGTAAAGAACCTACAGTCTACTCCTCACATTTGCAGTCATCCCAATGCCTTTCAAAGACGAAAACAAGTATACAACTTTTGAAGCTAGAAACCCCATACACGTGGTTACAAGACTGAATGGAAGAGATTACTTTGATCAAATTTATACTTACCTAGAAACATTTTACATGAGTATAAAGGCCTCCGGAAGTTGACAGTAAAATAATTTAGCAGACTCATCTAGAATGACCTACAGGGTCAATTAGGATTAAGGGCATTGCTCAAGGGCACATCAGATTTCACGGAGTGAGCTATGGGATTCAAACAAGCCATTATTGGCCAACTGCGAGGCTACCTGTCGCATGGCAACTTGATATTTTATATGGAAACCATTACAATAGCTGTTAAAGCAGCAGCTCATCTTCCTGGGGTCCACACAAAATGACATTAGACAACTCAGACAGAACTACATGAACAAATTACAGGTAGCCTACATGCCACATGTCCCGTTTTTAACCAGGTTTGCTGTTCACTTGAGCAATACGAGATGGAACGACGTTCCTTGCAATAATGGCTCTATATATATCACTGTAGGCTTAATGGTCCCACCTTAACCGAATAAAATCCTCCAGTCCAGGTAGGAGGGAAACCAACAGTCTTGACCAAGACCAACGCCTGTAGAAACTGGTCCTCCTCGGAGCTGTGCACAGATGCCAGGTTTGCGCCAAGGTACTTCACAACGTTGGGTACAGACACCAGTTGATCACCAAGGGACACACAGTACCGCTAGAGAAGAAAGTATTAATTTAACTAGGCAAGTCAGTTAAGAAAATTATTATCTACAGTAACAGCCAAGCAGTAGATGGTAACAAAGACATTTCATGTATTAGTCAGTCAGCCTTGCTGAGAATTTGTCTTCTGGAATCTCAACAAAATATTGACCAGCGCAACTAATTCCTTTTTAAACTCTTAAAGATACTAGTTTATCTCAGTCTTAAGCCATGTCCGGTGGGTTCCAGTATACAGGAGGCACGATTCCACATTAAATATTCAAAATGTATAGAAAATTCCCATCTTAAAGGGAAGTTCAGTATTTCACATCAGTCATGTGTTGCAGTTTAAGAAAGTATCACCTTTAAGGTAATATCAAAGAGCTAATTTCAACTACACTTCCCCTTCAAATTCACAGTAGATGGTAAGGGTGATACCTCTGCTTCAGGCCAGCTCCTTGTAGTCTTTACAAACATTAAACAGCGTGATCCATATTTGGTCCAACCGGAAGGACACAAGTCTTCTTCTAGCAATGAATCTGTAAGGAGAAGTTACATGTGGCTTTAAAGGCTGGTGGAGAAAGATCGACATAACAGAGCTACAATATTATGTGTTGATCAGTCAGTCACCTCTGCTACAATAAATATACCGAACGAGTCAAGAAAAGTAGACTCTTACTTGCATCTCCCAGAGCAAAGGCAGCACTGAGAAGCAGAAGACTGGTCAACATGGTCATGGAGTCTCCTGAGAGAAACAGAGTGAAGCCATCAAAGACAGTCAACTCCACATACAGTAGATTAGAACAGGAATATGTCTGCTTTCCTAAATGCCAACCTATTCCCTAAACAGGGCTGAGGAGAATTTCTGGGCAGGTATTTCTCTCCACTCAGACAGAAGTAATAATTCCCAAATGTAGAAATGTCATTCATGTTTGGTTATGGCCAAATCTGTCAGAAAACAAGCATTATGATTGAACAAAGTTCAATTCTGCTTCTTTTACTTTCCAACAAAAATAAAAGCAAAGTATAAATGCTGGCAGGTAAGACTCAGTGGCTTGTAACACCAGCAGGTAAGGCTCAGTGGCTTGTAACACCAGCAGGTAAGGCTTAGTGGCTTGTAACACCAGCAGGTAAGGCTCAGTGGCTTGTAACACCAGCAGGTAAGGCTTAGTGGCTTGTAACACCAGCAGGTAAGGCTCAGTGGCTTGTAACACCAGCAGGTAAGGCTCAGTGGCTTGTAACACCAGTAGGTAAGGCTCAGTGGCTTGTAACACCAGTAGGTAAGGCTCAGTGGCTTGTAACACCAGTAGGTAAGGCTCAGTGGCTTGTAACACCAGTAGGTAAGGCTCAGTGGCTTGTAACACCAGTAGGTAAGGCTCAGTGGCTTGTAACACCAGTAGGTAAGGCTCAGTGGCTTGTAACACCAGTAGGTAAGGCTCAGTGGCTTGTAACACCAGTAGGTAAGGCTCAGTGGCTTGTAACACCAGTAGGTAAGGCTCAGTGGCTTGTAACACCAGTAGGTAAGGCTCAGTGGCTTGTAACACCAGTAGGTAAGGCTCAGTGGCTTGTAACACCAGTAGGTAAGGCTCAGTGGCTTGTAACACCAGTAGGTAAGGCTCAGTGGCTTGTAACACCAGTAGGTAAGGCTCAGTGGCTTGTAACACCAGTAGGTAAGGCTCAGTGGCTTGTAACACCAGCAGGTAAGGCTCAGTGGCTTGTAACACCAGCAGGTAAGGCTCAGTGGCTTGTAACACCAGCAGGTAAGGCTTAGTGGCTTGTAACACCAGCAGGTAAGGCTCAGTGGCTTGTAACACCAGCAGGTAAGGCTTAGTGGCTTGTAACACCAGCAGGTAAGGCTCAGTGGCTTGTAACACCAGCAGGTAAGGCTCAGTGGCTTGTAACACCAGCAGGTAAGGCTCAGTGGCTTGTAACACCAGCAGGTAAGGCTTAGTGGCTTGTGACACCAGCAGGTGAGGCTTAGTGGCTTGTGACACCAGTAGGTAAGGCTTAGTGGCTTGTGACACCAGTCGGTAAGGCTTAGTGGCTTGTGACACCAGTCGGTAAGGCTTAGTGGCTTGTGACACCAGTCGGTAAGGCTTGTAACACCAGTAGGTAAGGTGAAATGGCCACCAGGAAAGGCTGTGATAGGATGTTGTCGTGCTGGAGGGAATACACCACAGCCCAATAGACCTATTAATTAATGAAGCAAGGTCGAAGGACATTCCACAGCAAAAGCTTGCTAGTAGATGACATGGTTCAATAAGGTACCTGCTAGCAGCATGGGGTCCCACCTCTGAAGATCCAGCCATAATACACTAGATGGTTCTGATAAAGCACCATTTACAGCACTGAGCAGTGATCAATAACTAAATCTAGTTTAGACAAGGCCCATCCAAATATGGCGGCCAATGTTTTGTTCTGGCCTTGCACGTCCATGTTTCCCCTACTTCCAGTCTGGCCCAGCATGGTGCTCATATTGTGAGGGTGATTAGCTAAACAGCTGAGCACAACATGGAATCCATTTAAAGTTGATATGGGGGGGATAAAGTAAAAACAGCATTTCATAGTTTCTTGTTCACTGAGACGCAGTGCAACCAATCAGAACAGTCTACAGGATTCTAGATGTAAGACACATTCTGCAGGCAGGAGCATCATTATACCATGTCTCATCTCACAAGCTGTAACACTTCCTTACAGTTAAATTAAAGGTCTAATACTGGGCCAGCTGCACCATAACAATACACATGCTAGGATGAACAGGATATTACACCCCAATGCAGGAAGTTAAAACCCTAGAAAAGTTACAATAGCAGGAACTTACTTTAGCCAATCAACAACAGGAACTATAAAGGAACTGGGACACCACAAATGCTGAACAAACCCAACTAGAACAAGCTTCTTATATACCAGAAGAATGGAAGAGGAATTGGTGATTAGCAGAGTGAGTTCAGGTGTGGTGAGTTAGCAGGAAAGGGGCGTGTCCAGAACGTAATTGGGAGTTCAATTATGCCCACTGAATGCATTTTTTTAATGATCATATTCAAATAGTTGTTTTGCAGGACAAGGTTTATTGTGACTTTCAAGAATGCCGGAATATCTTCACCTTGCTCTTCTGGTAGGCTCGATGCAAGTTTCACCATCCAATTATTTCAGACATACAATGCAGTTCCACCATGGCACGGACCATGATGATACCTTGGTGCAGACCATGATGATACCTTGGTGCAGACCATGATGATACCTTGGCACTGAACATGATGATACCTTGGTGCAGACCATGATGATACCTTGGTGCAGACCATGATGAAAGCTGAAGGTCTGGAGGAGAGAGAGTGAAAGTAGAACCAGGGTTTTTTTGTTGGGAGAGAGGTAATGGAGAGGGGAGATGTTTGGTGAGGAGATGAGGAAGGGAGAAATGAGGAAGGGAGAGAGGAGGAAGGGAGAGAGGAGAGGTTAGGGGAAGACAGGATGAGGGGAGAGAGGAATATGAGAGAGGAGAGGATGCGGGGAGAGAGGTATATGTGAGAGGAGAGGTGAGGAGAGGATGAGGGGAGAGAGGAATATGGGAGAGGTGAGGAAAGGAGGAGGGGAGAGAGGTATATGAGAGAGGAGAGGTAGGTGAGGAAAAGAGAGGAGGAAAGATGATGGATCAAGGTGTTCAAATCAAAATCAAATCAAATGTATTCATATAGCCCTTCGTACATCAGCTGATATCTCAAAGTGCTGTACAGAAACCCAGCCTAAAACCCCAAACAGCAAGCAATGCAGGTGTAGAAGCACGGTGGCTAGGAAAAACTCCCTAGAAAGGCCAAAACCTAGGAAGAAACCTAGAGAGGAACCAGGCTATGTGGGGTGGCCAGTCCTCTTCTGGCTGTGCTGGGTCGAGATTATTTTTATTTTATTTTTTTATTTCACCTTTATTTAACCAGGTAGGCTAGTTGAGAACAAGTTCTCATTTGCAACTGCGACCTGGCCAAGATAAAGCACAGCAGTGTGAACAGACAACACAGAGTTACACATGGAGTAAACAATTAACAAGTCAATAACACAGTATAAAACAAAGGGGGAGTCTATATACAATGTGTGCAAAAGGCATGAGGAGGTAGGTGAACTGTTACCTTTGACTTTGACCCCCCCCCCCCCCCCCCCTTTGTTCAGGTACACATTATTCAATTTCTGTTAGTTACATGTCTGTGGAACTTGTTCAGTTTATGTCTCTGTGAAGCGGCTGGCTGGGTCGCTCTGACCCGCAGAGCACAACAAGAACACTCGGCTGCTCTCTAGCACACAGCGGGGCATGTCCGGACCTGTGTAACGGCTGGCAGGGTCGCTCTGACCCACGAGCGCACGACCTCGCCACACTCGCAGACACTCTATTACGCTCCAGGGCACACGCCTCGCCAGTGGCTGGCAGGGTCGCTCTGAGCCACGAGCGCGACTCTAACACTCAGCTGCTCTCTAGCACACAGCGAGACACGTCCGGACCTGTGCAGCGTCTGGCTGAGTCGTTCTGACCCAAGAGCTCAGAGCTGCGAGCCCAGAGCGCAGAGCGGGGAGCCGGGCACAGCCTCGCCACACTCGCCACACTCACCACAGTCGCAGACTCTCTACTACGCTCCGCGGCACACGCCTCGCCAGTGGCTGACAGGGTCGCTCTGAGCGCAGAGCGAAGAGAGCAGAGCGCAGAGCGGGCACACGACTCGCCACACTCGCACACTCTCTATTAAGCTCAAAGGCACACACCTCGCCAGTGGCTGGCACGGTCACTCTGACCCCGCCAGCGCAGAGCGGGAGCCCTGGAAACACAGGGCCTGGGTCGCTCTGACCTGCGAGCGCAGAGCACAGAAAGGGGAGCCCTCCACACACAGGACCTGGGTCACCCTGACCCCAGGACCACGGGAGGGTTAAATGAACTTTTTAAGACAACATATTTTGCTACAGGGGTACCATAAGAACCATCTTACACAATAAAACTATTTCAAGACATTCCCAACATAGTACACTGCTTTTGACCATTGCCTATAGGGTCAGAACTAGTCCACTATGTAAGGAATAGGGTTCTATTTGGGACATACCTCATCCATCTATTCCATTGTCCTGTTCTTCCAGAAATACAGAAAGTCACCTTGATGACAAGGTTTGGTGAAAGAGAGGCTTGACCCTCACAAAGAAAAGGCACGCTAGCTATTTACCCTCTCCCACCTTCTCCCCTCCTCACAGAATGCTGCTGGTCCTACGGCATATCTCTCTTCCAATACTTTAGCCTTAAGACATTGATCTATCACCTCTCCTCTCATCTTGCAGACTGTTTTAAATTAAATCACACTGCGATTATGTGGTTTATCGTATTTTTTGTGCAATACTTTTGCACTACTATTATGTAAAAACCCACTACAAACTTCTGGTAACATTAGCCACCGCTAGCTGAGAATCATTGGTAGCGGTGGGGCAGGCTGTGCCTGTCCTCCTCTCTTTTTTTTGCATTTTCAATGGTCTGAAAGATGCTGGAAATGAATATCTTGTTAATGCAAAGACCAGGAAACTCTGGAAAAAAATAAAAGTCGATTATTTAAATGAATGAACTGTCGGCATGCAGCCAAAAGTTACCAACCACTTTTGGAGCTAACTAGCATAACATGGCTAACATTACCTAGCTAACTAGCTGGTGCTCATAACATGGCTAACATTACCTAGCTAACTAGCTGGTGCTCATAACATGGCTAACATTACCTAGCTAACGAGCTGGTGCTCATAACATGACTAACATTACCTAGCTAACTAGCTGGTGCTCATAACATGGCTAACATTACCTAGCTAACTAGCTGGTGCTCCCAAATGGAATTCTTATGTCGATAACAGATGAGAGTTGTGATCATAACATTTCTAACATTACCTAGCTAACAAAACAAGTTATATTAACAGGATAGATAGCTGGCCATTAGCAACATTGGGTTGTCAATGAGACAGAGCTCGCTAACCAGCTGAGCCAGAAGTTGAATACCTTCACTTTGAATTGACCCCAACCCTGTCAAACAGGTAGATGTCAGAAAGTATGGGGAATTGAAGGATGAGAGCGAGAGAGAGAGAGAGAGAGCGGTAGAGAGAGAGAGAGAGAGAGAGAGAGAGAGAGCGGTAGAGAGAGAGCACGAGAGAGAGAGAGGTAGAGAGAGAGCGAGAGAGAGAGAGAGAGAGAGAGAGAGCGGTAGAGAGAGAGGTAGAGAGAGAGCGAGAGAGAGAAAGGTAGAGAGAGAGAGAGAGAGAGAGAGAGAGAGAGAGAGAGGGAGATACATTTTGACAAAATAGAGGGAGGTGTCTGACTGGACAGGTCCTTAAAAAGGAGTTGAGGGAGAGGTAGAACTCAACTCACAGTCAGGACAGAGAGAGACCCAGTGAAGACCTTTGAAGAAGTGAAGCTACAACTGAAGACTTCAGAAGGTGAGATTTCAACATCTGTTCATCTAATATCTGTCCCAACTGACCTCCCATTCCCTTTGTAGTGACCTACTTTAGACAAGGGTCCATATTACCTTTGTGGCCATGAGCTATTCTCTATTTAGTTCACTGTGGGTCCTGGTTCAAAGATGTGCACTACATAGGGGATAAGAAGCCATTTGGGAATCATCCATGTTCCAATGTCCGTTGGTCGTGTGAGTACCTGTGCCTTGTTGTTTTGGCTTTCGTGCCTCTTGTATTGTGCATAGATGATTAGGGGTCTCGTCCCGTGTTGTATCATTGTGTGCTAGTGTTTTCGGGTCTCGTCCTGTGCATTTATTCGAGGTACAACTGGCTCTTTTGAATGGGTTTCAGCCCTGTGTTTTGTATATGTGTTTGCTTGGTCTTCGTCCCCGTGCCTTTACATGGCACACTGTAATTTGGGAAAATAAAAAACCCTATTACGCATTCCTGTCTCCTTTATAACAATGTGACACTCTCCTCCAGTACCCCCAGCTATACAGTAGGTTATGTACTTAACACAGGGTCTCCTCTCCTCTAGTACCCCAAGCTATACAGTAGGTTATGTACTTAACACAGGGTCTCCTCTCCTCCAGTACCCCCAGCTATACAGTAGGTTATGTACTTAACAAAGGGTTTCATATCCTCTAGTACCCCCAGCTATACAGTAGGTTATGTACTTAACACAGGGTCTCCTCTCCTCCAGTCCCCTCAGCTATACAGTAGGTTATGTACTTAACACAGGGTTTCATATCTTCTAGTACCCCCAGCTATACAGTAGGTTATGTACTTAACACAGGGTCTCCTCTCCTCCAGTACCCCCAGCTATACAGTAGGTTATGTACTTAACACAGGGTTTCATATCCTCTAGTACACCCAGCTATACAGTAGGTTATGTACTTAACACAGGGTTTCATATCCTCTAGTAACCCCAGCTATAGAGTAGGTTATGTACTTAACACAGGGTCTCCTCTCCTCCAGTACCCCCAGCTATACAGTAGGTTATGTACTTAACACAGGGTTTCATATCCTCTAGTACACCCAGCTATACAGTAGGTTATGTACTTAATTAACACAGGGTTTCATATCCTCTAGTACCCCCAGCTATACAGTAGGTTATGTACTTAATTAACACAGGGTTTCATATCCTCTAGTACCCCCAGCTATACAGTAGGTTATGTACCTAACACAGGGTCTCCTCTCCTCCAGTACCCCCAGCTATACAGTAGGTTATGTACTTAACACAGGGTTTCATATCCTCTAGTAACCCCAGCTATAGAGTAGGTTATGTACTTAACACAGGGTCTCCTCTCCTCCAGTACCCCCAGCTATACAGTAGGTTATGTACTTAACACAGGGTCTCCTCTCCTCTAGTACCCCCAGCTATACAGTAGGTTATGTACTTAACACAGGGTCTCCTCTCCTCTAGTACCCCCAGCTATACAGTAGGTTATGTACTTAACACAGGGTCTCCTATCCTCTCCTCTAGTACCCCCAGCCATCCCAGTGATTTGGAGTAATCCAGTACAATCACAGCTGATTAAAATGCTCATCTCTCTCTCTCCAGACTATCACCATGGTGACATTGACCATCATTCTGCTTGTCAGCACAGCTTTTGCTCTGGGAGACACCTTTGTTCCCATAGGTAAGAGTGACACACCTCACACTGACAGTTGAAGTATGAAGTTTACAGACAGTTACATACGTTTTTCAACCACTCCACAAATGTATTGTTAACAAACTATCGTTTTGGCAAGTCGGTTAGGACATCTACTTTGTGCATGACACAGGTCATTTTTCCAACAATTGTTAACAGACAGATTATTTCACTTATAATCCACTGTATCACAATTCCAGTGGGTCAGAATTTATTTAACCTTTAGTGAAGAACAAATTCTTATTTACAATGAGGGCCTACCAAAAGGGATTCAAAATAAACAATATAGGACAAAACACACAAGAGAGACAACGCTACACTACATAAAGAGAGCTCTAAAACAACAAAACAGCATGGCAGCAACACATGACAACACAGCATGGCAGCAACACATGACAACACAGCATGGCAACAACACATGACAACACAGCATGGCAACAACACATGACAACACAGCATGGCAACAACACATGACAACACAGCATGGCAGCAACACATGACAACACAGCATGGCAGCAACACATGACAACACAGCATGGCAGCAACACATGACAACACAGCATGGCAGCAACACATGACAACACAGCATGGCAGCAACACATGACAACACAGCATGGCAACAACACATGACAACACAGCATGGCAGCAACACATGACAACACAGCATGGCAGCAACACATGACAACACAGCATGGCAACAGCACAACATGACAACAGCATGGCAACAACACATGACAACACATCATGGCAGCAACACATGACAACACAGCATGGCAGCAACACATGACAACACAGCATGGCAACAACACAACATGACAACAGCATGGCAACAATACATGACAACACAGCATGGCAACAACACAACATGACAACAGCATGGCAACAACACATGCCAACACAGCATGGCAGCAACACATGACAACACATCATGGCAACAACACATGACAACACAGCATGGCAACAACACAACATGACAACAGCATGGCAACAACACATGACAACACAGCATGGCAGCAACACATCATGAAAACAACATGGTAGCAGCACAACATGGCAGCAGCACAACATGGTAGCAGAACATCATGACAACAACATGGTAGCAGCACAACTAGGCAGCAGCACAACACATGGTACAAGCATTATTGGGCACAGACAACAGCACAAAGGGCAAGAAGGTAGAGACAACAATACATCAGGCGAAGCAGCCACAACTGTCAGTAAGAGTGTCCATGATTGAGTATTTGAATGAAGAGATTGAGATAAAACTGTCCAGTTTGAGTTTCAGCAAACTGAAAAGAAGAGTGACCCAGGGATGTGTGTGCTTTGGGGACCTTTAACAGAATGTGACTTGCAGAACAGGTGTTGTATGTGGAGGATGAGGGCTGCAGTTGATATCTCAGATAGGGGGAGTGAGGCCTAAGAGGGTAAATAAATAAGCATCAACCAGTGGGTCTTGCAACGGGTATACAGAGATTACCAGTTTACAGAGGAGTATAGAGTGCAGTGATGTGTCCTATAAGGAGCATTGGTGGCAAATCTGATGGCCAAATCGAGAGCACCCTTACCTGCCGATCTATAAATTATGTCTCCGTAATCTAGCATGGGTAGGAGGGTCATCTGAATCAGGGTTAGTTTGGCAGCTGGGGTGAAAGAGGAGCGATTACGATATAGCAAACCAAGTCCAGATTTAACTTAAGCCTACAGCTTTGATATGTGCTGAGAGAAGGACAGTGTATAGTCTAGCCAAACTCCCAAGTACTTGTATGAGGTGACTACCTCTAGCTCTAAACTCTCAGAGATGTGTAATCACACCTGTGGGGAGAGGGGCATTCTTCTTACCAAACCACATGACCTTTGTTTTGGAGGTGTTCAGAACAAGGTTAAGGGCAGAGAAAGCTTGTTGGACACTGAAAGCTTTGTTGTAGAGCATTTAACACAAAATCCAGAGAGGGGCCAGCTGAGTATAAGACTGTATCATCTGCATATCAATGGATGAGAGCTTTGTCGTTGAGGTAAATTCAGAAGAGCGTGGAGCCTAGGATTGAGCCTTGGGGTACACCCTTGGTGACAGGCTGAGCGTCTGAGACAGCAGATGTTCTGACTTTATACACTGCACTCTTTGAGAGAGGTAGTTAGCAAACCAGGCCAACAACACCTCAGAGACACCAATACTCCTTCACCGGCCCACAAGAATGGAATGGTGTACTGTATCAAAAGCTTTGGCCAGGTCAATAAAAATATCAGCACAGTATTGCTTAGAATCAAGGGCAATGGTGACATCATTGAGGACCTTTAAGGTTGCAGTGACACATGCATAACCTGAGCGGAAACCAGACTGCATACCAGAGAGAACACTATAGACATCAAGAGAGCCAGTCAGTTGATTATTGACACGTTTTTCAAAACGTTTGATTAACAGGGCAAAATAGAAATAGGCCTATAACAGTTAGGATCAGCTTGATCTCCCCCTTTAAATAAAGGACGAACCGTGGATGTCTACCAAGCAATGGGAACCTCCCTAGAGAGAAGAGACAGGTTCAAAAGGTCAGCCGTGACACCAGATAAATTAAGGTTGTGCCCAAGGGCTCAAGGGCATAGACAGATATTTCAACTTCTCATCTCAGGGATTCAAACTAGCAACCTTTGTGTTACTGGCCCAACTCTCTAACCACTAGGCTACCTGAGACTCCTCTTGTTCCAGAGATGTATGTTGATTTATAAGATTGAGATTGACAGCCCAAGCTTCCAGAATGTATGTCCAGAAATGTATAATATGTCCAAACATTGTCCAGCAATGTTATGTCATGTCCACAGTCTATCAAGATAGCATCAAGACCCGCTGTGAGCTTGCTAGAGATGCCGCGACACATGGCCCAATTGGAGGCTTCATCCCCACTTGTGACTACAATGGACAATACACCCCTGAGCAATGTTGGGGCTCTACAGGTTAACATGCACAGAAGCACACAGTAAATTCTCCAATTGAGTTGAACGTGACAAATTCAATGTGTTACAGTAAAATGTGTAAATATATTTAACAGGTTATAAACATGTCTTTCTGGTAGGTTACTGTTGGTGTGTGAACAGTTCTGGACAGAAGATCCCGGGTACTGAGACTCCACCAGGCACTGCTAGCAACTGCTAGCAACTGTTCCACCAAGGTTTATACACACACACTCACTAAATCTTATTTCTTTGCAGCTGGTTCTGGATGTTGTTCATGTTTTGTCTGTAATTGTAGATATGGACGTAGATGAAAAGCGTTGGAACGAAGACGTTGAAGACTTGACAGTTGTCTTTGCTGTACTACAGGAACTAATTCACTTTCCATACAAATCAAATAAATCCAGAGATTAAATTAATGATTTCTTTGGTGTGATATGCTGAACAATTTCTATGAACCTGTCAAATTAATCGTTTACCTTCGATCAGATGTTCACTCACGAGACTCCCAGTTACACAATAAACGCTCCCCAAACTCTGTTGCGCGAGCAGTACTCATGCGAACACTTGACGGGTGTTATTGTTCTGGCTCACTTTTCAAAATAAAACCCTGGAACTGGTTTAAGACTGTTGACAACTTGAGGAAGCGATAGGAAAAGGAAGCTGGTTGATATCCCTTTAAAATGGCACAAAGGGAGGCTATGGAACATGGAGTCAAAATAGAAGCCACTTCCTGGTTTGATATTCCTCAGGGTTTCACCTGCAATATCAGTTGTGTTATACACAGACAATATTTTGACAGTTTTGGAAACTTGAATGTTTACTATCCAATACTAATATGCATATATTAGCAACTGAGACTGAGGAGCTGGCCTTTCACAATGGGCACCTTTTCAGCCAAGCTACTCAATACTGCCCCCTGCAGCCATAAGTTAAACATGTCTTTTGCACCTTCAGTATCCTCAACATACTGTGTCATTTCACAGGTCTACATTTACAAAGTTAGGCACAATGACAGTTATGTCCTGGTGGCACAGTCAAGCATGGCACTTGCAACATAACGGTAAGGTACTACAACATGTGTTATTTATATATATATTTTTTATTTAACCAGAAGAGAGGGACAGGTATCAGAGGGACAGGTATCAGAGGGACAGGTATCAGAGGGACAGGTATCAGAGGGACAGGTATCAGAGGGACAGGTATCAGAGGGACAGGTATCAGAGGGACAGGTATCAGAGGGACAGGTATCAGTGGGACAGGTATCAGAGGGACAGGTATCAGAGGGACAGGTATCAGAGGGACAGGTATCAGTGGGACAGGTATCAGTGGGACAGGTATCAGAGGGACAGGTATCAGAGGGACAGGTATCAGAGGGACAGGTATCAGAGGGACAGGTATCAGAGGGACAGGTATCAGAGGGACAGGTGTCCGTTTTATTTTATTTATTTTATTTATTTCACCTTTATTTAACCAGGTTGGCCAGTTGAGAACACCTTTATTTAACCAGGTAGGCTAGTTGAGAACACCTTTATTTAACCAGGTAGGCTAGTTGAGAACACCTTTATTTAACCAGGTAGGCTAGTTGAGAACACCTTTATTTAACCGGGTAGGCTAGTTGAGAACACCTTTATTTAACCAGGTAGGCTAGTTGAGAACACCTTTATTTAACCAGGTAGGCTAGTTGAGAACACCTTTATTTAACCAGGTAGGCTAGTTGAGAACACCTTTATTTAACCAGGTAGGCTAGTTAAGAACACCTTTATTTAACCAGGTAGGCTAGTTGAGAACACCTTTATTTAACCAGGTAGGCTAGTTGAGAACACCTTTATTTAACCAGGTAGGCTAGTTGAGAACACCTTTATTTAACCAGGTAGGCTAGTTGAGAACACCTTTATTTAACCAGGTAGGCTAGTTGAGAACACCTTTATTTAACCAGGTAGGCTAGTTGAGAACACCTTTATTTAACCAGGTAGGCTAGTTGAGAACACCTTTATTTAACCAGGTAGGCTAGTTGAGAACACCTTTATTTAACCAGGTAGGCTAGTTGAGAACACCTTTATTTAACCAGGTAGGCTAGTTGAGAACACCTTTATTTAACCAGGTAGGCTAGTTGAGAACACCTTTATTTAACCAGGTAGGCTAGTTGAGAACACCTTTATTTAACCAGGTAGGCTAGTTGAGAACACCTTTATTTAACCAGGTAGGCTAGTTGAGAACACCTTTATTTAACCAGGTAGGCTAGTTGAGAACACCTTTATTTAACCAGGTAGGCTAGTTGAGAACACCTTTATTTAACCAGGTAGGCTAGTTGAGAACACCTTTATTTAACCAGGTAGGCTAGTTGAGAACACCTTTATTTAACCAGGTAGGCTAGTTGAGAACACCTTTATTTAACCAGGTAGGCTAGTTGAGAACACCTTTATTTAACCAGGTAGGCTAGTTGAGAACACCTTTATTTAACCAGGTAGGCTAGTTGAGAACACCTTTATTTAACCAGGTAGGCTAGTTGAGAACACCTTTATTTAACCAGGTAGGCTAGTTGAGAACACCTTTATTTAACCAGGTAGGCTAGTTGAGAACACCTTTATTTAACCAGGTAGGCTAGTTGAGAACACCTTTATTTAACCAGGTAGGCTAGTTGAGAACACCTTTATTTAACCAGGTAGGCTAGTTGAGAACACCTTTATTTAACCAGGTAGGCTAGTTGAGAACACCTTTATTTAACCAGGTAGGCTAGTTGAGAACACCTTTATTTAACCAGGTAGGCTAGTTGAGAACACCTTTATTTAACCAGGTAGGCTAGTTGAGAACACCTTTATTTAACCAGGTAGGCTAGTTGAGAACACCTTTATTTAACCAGGTAGGCTAGTTGAGAACACCTTTATTTAACCAGGTAGGCTAGTTGAGAACACCTTTATTTAACCAGGTAGGCTAGTTGAGAACACCTTTATTTAACCAGGTAGGCTAGTTGAGAACACCTTTATTTAACCAGGTAGGCTAGTTGAGAACACCTTTATTTAACCAGGTAGGCTAGTTGAGAACACCTTTATTTAACCAGGTAGGCTAGTTGAGAACACCTTTATTTAACCAGGTAGGCTAGTTGAGAACACCTTTATTTAACCAGGTAGGCTAGTTGAGAACACCTTTATTTAACCAGGTAGGCTAGTTGAGAACACCTTTATTTAACCAGGTAGGCTAGTTGAGAACACCTTTATTTAACCAGGTAGGCTAGTTGAGAACACCTTTATTTAACCAGGTAGGCTAGTTGAGAACACCTTTATTTAACCAGGTAGGCTAGTTGAGAACACCTTTATTTAACCAGGTAGGCTAGTTGAGAACACCTTTATTTAACCAGGTAGGCTAGTTGAGAACACCTTTATTTAACCAGGTAGGCTAGTTGAGAACACCTTTATTTAACCAGGTAGGCTAGTTGAGAACACCTTTATTTAACCAGGTAGGCTAGTTGAGAACACCTTTATTTAACCAGGTAGGCTAGTTGAGAACACCTTTATTTAACCAGGTAGGCTAGTTGAGAACACCTTTATTTAACCAGGTAGGCTAGTTGAGAACACCTTTATTTAACCAGGTAGGCTAGTTGAGAACACCTTTATTTAACCAGGTAGGCTAGTTGAGAACACCTTATTTAACCAGGTAGGCTAGTTGAGAACACCTTTATTTAACCAGGTAGGCTAGTTGAGAACACCTTTATTTAACCAGGTAGGCTAGTTGAGAACACCTTTATTTAACCAGGTAGGCTAGTTGAGAACACCTTTATTTAACCAGGTAGGCTAGTTGAGAACACCTTTATTTAACCAGGTAGGCTAGTTGAGAACACCTTTATTTAACCAGGTAGGCTAGTTGAGAACACCTTTATTTAACCAGGTAGGCTAGTTGAGAACACCTTTATTTAACCAGGTAGGCTAGTTGAGAACACCTTTATTTAACCAGGTAGGCTAGTTGAGAACACCTTTATTTAACCAGGTAGGCTAGTTGAGAACACCTTTATTTAACCAGGTAGGCTAGTTGAGAACACCTTTATTTAACCAGGTAGGCTAGTTGAGAACACCTTTATTTAACCAGGTAGGCTAGTTGAGAACACCTTTATTTAACCAGGTAGGATAGTTGAGAACACCTTTATTTAACCAGGTAGGCTAGTAGAGAACACCTTTATTTAACCAGGTAGGCTAGTTGAGAACACCTTTATTTAACCAGGTAGGTTAGTTGAGAACAAGTTCTCATTTGCAACTGCGACCTGGCCAAGAAAGCACAGCAGTGTGAGCAGACAACAAAGAGTTACACATGGAGTAAACAATTAACAAGTCAATAACACAGTAGAAAACAAAGGGGGAGTATATATACAATGTGTGCAAAAGGCATGAGGAGGTAGGCAAATAATTTCAATTTTGCAGATTAACACTGGAGTGATGAATGATCAGATGGTCATGTACAGGTGGAGATATTGGTGTGCAAAAGAGCAGAAAAGTAAATAAATAAAAACAGTATGGGGATGAGGTAGGTGAAAAAGGGTGGGCTATTTACCAATAGACTATGTACAGCTGCAGCGATCGGTTAGCTGCTCAGATAGCTGATGTTTGAAGTTGGTGAGGGAGAAAAAAGTCTCCAACTTCAGCGATTTTTGCAATTCTGTCCAGTCACAGGCAGCAGAGTACTGGAACGAAAGGCGGCCAAATGAGGTGTTGGCTTTAGGGATGATCAGTGAGATACACCTTCTGGAGCGCGTGCTACGGATGGGTGTTGCCATCGTGACCAGTGAGCTGAGATAAGGCGGAGCTTTACCTAGCATGGACTTGTAGATGACCTGGAGCCAGTGGGTCTGTCGACGAATATGTAGCGAGGGCCAGCCGACTAAAGCATACAAGTCGCAGTGGTGGGTGGTATAAGGTGCTTTAGTGACAAAACGGATGGCACTGTGATAAACTGCATCCAGTTTGCTGAGTAGAGTGTTGGAAGCCATTTTGTAGATGACATCGCCGAAGTCGAGGATCGGTAGGATAGTCAGTTTTACTAGGGTAAGCTTGGCGGCGTGAGTGAAGGAGGCTTTGTTGCGGAATAGAAAGCCGACTCTTGATTTGATTTTCGATTGGAGATGTTTGATATGAGTCTGGAAGGAGAGTTTGCAGTCTAGCCAGACACCTAGGTACTTATAGACGTCCACATACTCTAGGTCGGAACCATCCAGGGTGGTGATGCTAGTCGGGCATGCGGGTGCAGGCAGCGACCGTTTGAAAAGCATGCATTTGGTTTTACTAGCGTTTAAGAGCAGTTGGAGGCCACGGAAGGAGTGTTGTATGGCATTGAAGCTTGTTTGGAGGTTAGATAGCACAGTGTCCAAAGACGGGCCGAAAGTATATAGAATGGTGTCGTCTGCGTAGAGGTGGATCAGGGAATCGCCCGCAGCAAGAGCAACATCATTGATATACACAGAGAAAAGAGTCGGCCCGAGAATTGAACCCTGTGGCACCCCCATAGAGACTGCCAGAGGACCAGACAGCATGCCCTCCGATTTGACGCACTGAACTCTGTCTGCAAAGTAATTGGTGAACCAGGCAAGGCAGTCATCCGAAAAACCGAGGCTCCTGAGTCTGCCGATAAGAATATGGTGATTGACAGAGTCGAAAGCCTTGGCAAGGTCGATGAAGACGGCTGCACAGTACTGTCTTTTATCGATGGCGGTTATGATATCGTTGAGTACCTTGAGTGTGGCTGAGGTGCACCCGTGACCGGCTCGGAAACCAGATTGCACAGCGGAGAAGGTGCGGTGGGATTCGAGATGGTCAGTGACCTGTTTGTTGACTTGGCTTTCGAAGACCTTGGATAGGCAGGGCAGGATGGATATAGGTCTGTAACAGTTTGGGTCCAGGGTGTCTCCCCCTTTGAAGAGGGGGATGACTGCGGCAGCTTTCCAATCCTTGGGGATCTCAGACGATATGAAAGAGAGGTTGAACAGGCTGGTAATAGGGGTTGCGACAATGGTGGCAGATAGTTTCAGAAATAGAGGGTCCAGATTGTCAAGCCCAGCTGATTTGTACGGGTCCAGGTTTTGCAGCTCTTTCAGAACATCTGCTATCTGGATTTGGTTAAAGGAGAACCTGGAGAGGCTTGGGCGAGGAGCTGCGGGGGGGGGGCGGAGCTGTTGGCCGAGGTTGAAGTAGCCAGGGGGAAGGCATGGCCAGCCGTTGAGAAATGCTTATTGAAGTTTTCGATAATCATGGATTTATCAGTGGTGACCGTGTTACCTAGCCTCAGTGCAGTGGGCAGCTGGGAGGAGGTGCTCTTGTTCTCCATGGACTTCACGGTGTCCCAGAACTTTTTGGAGTTGGAGCTACAGGATGCAAACTTCTGCCTGAAGAAGCTGGCCTTAGCTTTCCTGACTGACTGCGTGTATTGGTTCCGGACTTCCCTGAACAGTTGCATATCACGGGGACTATTCGATGCTATTGCAGTCCGCCACAGGATGTTTTTGTGCTGGTCGAGGGCAGTCAGGTCTGGGGTGAACCAAGGGCTGTATCTGTTCTTAGTTATGCATTTTTTGAACGGAGCATGCTTATCTAAAATGGTGAGGAAGTTACTTTTAAAGAATGACCAGGCATCCTCAACTGACGGGATGAGGTCAATGTCCTTCCAGGATACCCGGGCCAGGTCGATTAGAAAGGCCTGCTCACAGAAGTGTTTTAGGGAGCGTTTGACAGTGATGAGGGGTGGTCGTTTGACTGCGGCTCCGTAGCGGATACAGGCAATGAGGCAGTGATCCCTGAGATCCTGGTTGAAGACAGCGGAGGTGTATTTGGAGGGCCAGTTGGTCAGGATGACGTCTATGAGGGTGCCCTTGTTTACAGAGTTAGGGTTGTACCTGGTGGGTTCCTTGATGATTTGTGTGAGATTGAGGGCATCTAGCTTAGATTGTAGGACTGGCGGGGTGTTAAGCACCACAGCAGAGGTAAGCCCAGGCACTGGGTGATGATGAGAGAGGTTGTATCTCTGGACATGCTGGTGGTAATGGGTGAGGTCACCGCATGTGTGGGAGGTGGGACAAAGGAGTTATCAGGGGCATGAAGTGGAACTAGGGGCTCCATTGTGAACTAAAACAATGATAACTAACCTGAACAACAGTATACAAGGCATATTGACATTTGAGAGAAACATACAGCGAGGCATGCAGTAATCACAGGTGTTGAATTGGGAAAGCTAGCTAAAACAGTAGGTGAGACAACAGCTAATCAGCTAGCACAACAACAGGTAAAATGGCGTAGACTAGGCAACGGGGCCAACAGATAAAACAAGCAGAATGGAGTATCGTGATTAATGGGCAGTCCAGCGTGCATCAGCTATGTAGCCAAGAGATCAGTGTCCAGGGGGCAGCGGTGGATGGGGCAGGGAAGCTGGACTGGCGAGTGTTATCCAGGTTAAAAAAAACTAACAATGACTAAATAGCTTGTAGCTAGTTAGCTTCTGGAGGTTCTTGAGTGTGTTCTAAAAATAAAAAAATAATAGCGATTCCGTATCACATTGGGTGAGGCAGGTTTCCGGAAGGTATAAACAAATTAAAAGTCAAAAGAGATAGAAAGTAAATATGGGTCCGGTGAGCGTTTGGGACGTGGCGATTCAGGCGGTTAGCAGGCCTGTGCTAACAAGCTAACAGTTTGTAGGCCCGGGCTAGACAAGGTAGCAGTTAGCAGGCAGAATTAGCAAGCAGGGAGATAGTGAGGGCTAGAGAGTTAGCCTTTGGGGGACGTCGCGATGGGGTGAGTCTGTTTATTCCTCTTCATGCGATGACATCGATAGCCCGGTCGTGGGCCCGGGTATTGTAGCTCAGGAGTATGCTACGGTGGTAGCACAGGTGCTACGGCCGGGCTAGCTTCAAGCTAAGTGGGTGGAAACGCTAGCCAGGAGTAATCCGGGGTTGCGGTTTAGCTAGATAGCTAGTTGCTGAAAAATCCAGCTGAAAGATGTTCCGTTTGCGGTGGGAATCCGGGGATGAAAAATAAATAGGTCCGTTATGCTCTGGTTAGAGTCGCGTTGTACGAACAGGCGAGAGCTTTCCGAACTACAGGTTAGCAGATGACCGGTTAGCTGAAGACCGCTAGCATACCCGCTGGTTAGCTTCAGTTGTGGGGTCCCGAAGTAAATATAAATACTTTAGGAAAAATGGCTACATTGGGTGAGTCGGGTTGCAGGAGAGTATTTGGAAGCTTAGGGTTTAGCAAAATGTTTTCAAAGAGATATGTGGAGAAAATATGTAAAAAAAACTAAAGAAACGATAAATACAGGGACAGGACGACTTACTGCTACGCCTTCTTGGAATGATGTAGAGTTTCAGGTGAAGTGTTACAGGTTGTACTTAGTGCCAATTTGACACAGGTTTTGTACTTAACATCTGTTTGACAAATACATTTTGGGATGCTAGTGTACTTTTTACATGTGCCAGACACACACACACACAGGCACATACACGTGCACACACACAGTCGGGTTATGGGAGAGAGAGGATGTCTGGAGTAATCTCATGCTCTCAAAACATGGGACAATTTCAGCAGTATGATTCATAGTCAATAACTCATGACAAAAAAAATTGCATCCACATTTTATTGGCTGCAAACAATTCCTCAACATTTGTGTAGAAACAGACTTCATTTAACAGCAACTAAGTATTTTGACGTTACCATGAAGTATTAAGGGTGCAGACACTATGGAATAGCATTGCTGCTTCTAATGTATAGTCTGGCGGAGAGGCAGGAGTCTCAGGGAGCACACAGAGGGCAAGCTCATTCCACATAAAGCATTGTTCCAGCGCTTCTGACCTGAAGATGAAACACAGAACAGATATACTCAGCTGTACAGACAGTAGGAAAGTCCACAGGAGACATTCATTAGTTAAATTCACTAGGAGTAAGTTGAATTTGATGAGTGAATCAGTGAATGATACTGGGTTTACTGTACCTCCAAAATGGATGTGAATACAAGTCTCTCTGGCACCCGCACCAGGCCTTCCTTTAGCCCAGTTCTGGTGATCAAAGTCGGAGCCATCACTCCAGAACCATCGCCTGTCCTGAAGGCGATGGTTCTTTCCTCTAACACCTGAAACAGTTAAAGCTACTTCAAAACCCCTCCTACTGGGACTATTGCTTGTGTAAAGAACATGAAGCCTACTCCTCACATTTGCAATCATCAAATGCATGTCAAAGACCATAACTAGTCTACAACTTGATGCTAGAAACCCCATACACATGTTTACAAGCAGACTGTCTGGAATAGATTACATCTATACTTAACTAGAACCATTTTACATATGTATAAAAGCATCCCTCGGAAGTTGACAATTAAATACATTGAAGTTGTTTAGTAGATTCATCTAGCATGACCTTCAGGATCAATTAGGTTAAGGGTTTTGATCAAGGGCACGTCAGATTTCTCTCAGTGAGCTCTGGGATTCAAACTAGCAGCCTTGACTTTATTGGGGTCCACACAAAATAGACAACTCAGACAGAACTACATTAATAACAGGTAGCCTAAATGCAAAACACCATTTTTTAACCAGGTTTGCTGTTCACTTGAGCAAGATGAGATGGAACGGAGTTCCTTGCAATAATGGCTATATATAACACTGTAGGGTTAATGGTCCCACCTTAACAGAATAAAATCCTCCAATCCAGGTAGGAGGGAAACTAACAGTCTTGACCAAGACCAATGCCTGTAGAAACTGGTCCTCCTCAGAGCTGTGCACAGATGCCAGGTTTGTGCCAAGGTACTTCACAACGTTGGGTACAGACACCAGTTGATCACCAAGGGACACACAGTACCGCTAGAGAAGAAAGTATTTATTTAACAAGGCAAGTCAGTTAAGAAAATTGTTATCTACAATGACAGCCAAGCAGTAGATGGGAACAAAGACATTTCCTGTATTAGTCAGTCAGCCTTGATGAGAATTTGTCTTCTGGACTCACCCAAATTGACCGTCACAACTAATTCCTTTTTAAAACATTCTTAAAGATACTAGTTTCTCAGTCTTAAGCCATGTCCTGTGGGTTCCAATATACAGGAGGCACAACAAATTCAAAATGTTTAGAAAATTCCCATCTTAAAGGGAAGTTTAGTATTTCACATCAGTCATGTGTTGCCATTTAAGAAAGTATCACCTTTAAGGTAATATCAAAGAGCTAATTCCAACAACACTTCCCCCTTCAAATTCACAGTAGATGGTAAGGGTGATACCTCTGCTTCAGGCCAGCTCCTTGTAGTCTTTACAAACATTAAACAGCGTGATCCATATTTGATCCAACCGGAAGGACACACGTCTTCTTCTACAAGTGAATCTGTAAGGAGAAGTTACATGTGGCTTTAAAGGCTTGTGGAGAAAGATCTACAAAACAGAGCTACAATATTATTTGTAGATCAATCAGTAATGTCTGCTACGAGAAAAATACAGAACGAGTCAAGAAAAGTGGACTCTTACGTGCATCTCCCAGAGCAAAGGCAGCACTGAGAAGCAGAAGACTGGTCAACATGGTCATGGAGTCTCCTGAGAGAAACAGAGTGAAGCCATCAAAACCACAGATTCAACTCCACATACAGTAGATTAGAACAGGAATATGTCTGCTTTCCTAAATGCCAACCTATTCCCTAAACAGGGCTGAGGAGAATTTCTGGGCAGGTATTTCTCTCCACTCAGACAGAAGTAATAATTCCCAAATGTAGAAGTGTCACTCATGTTTGGTTACGGCCAAATCTGTCAGAAAACAAACATTATGATTGAACAAAGTGCAATTCTGCTTCTTTTACTTTCCAACAAAAATAAAAGCAAAGTATAAATGCTGGCAGGTAAGACTCAGTGGCTTGTAACACCAGCAGGTAAGACTCAGTGGCTTGTAACACCAGCAGGTAAGGCTTAGTGGCTTGTAACACCAGCAGGTAAGGCTTGGTGGCTTGTAACACCAGCAGGTAAGGCTCAGTGGCTTGTAACACCAGTAGGTAAGGCTCAGTGGCTTGTAACACCAGTAGGTAAGGCTCAGTGGCTTGTAACACCAGCAGGTAAGGCTTAGTGGCTTGTAACACCAGCAGGTAAGGCTCAGTGGCTTGTAACACCAGCAGGTAAGGCTCAGTGGCTTGTAACACCAGCAGGTAAGGCTTAGTGGCTTGTAACACCAGCAGGTAAGGCTTAGTGGCTTGTAACACCAGTCGGTAAGGCTTGGTGGCTTGTAACACCAGTCAGTAAGGCTTGGTGGCTTGTAACACCAGCAGGTAAGGCTTGGTGGCTTGTAACACCAGCAGGTAAGGCTTAGTGGCTTGTAACACCAGCAGGTAAGGCTTAGTGGCTTGTAACACCAGCAGGTAAGGCTTAGTGGCTTGTAACACCAGTCGGTAAGGCTTGGTGGCTTGTAACACCAGTCAGTAAGGCTTGGTGGCTTGTAACACCAGCAGGTAAGGCTTGGTGGCTTGTAACACCAGCAGGTAAGGCTTGGTGGCTTGTAACACCAGTAGGTAAGGTGAAATGGCCACCAGGAATGCCTGTGATCGGATGTTGTCGTGCTGGAGGGAATACACCACAGCCCAATATTAGACCTATTAATTAATGAAGCAAGGTCTAAGGACATTCCACTGCAAAAGCTTGCTAGTAGATGACATGGTTCAATAAGGTACCTGCTAGCAGTATGTGGTCCCACCTCTGAAGATCCAGCCATAATACACTAGATGGTTCTGATAAAGCACCATTTACAGCACTGAGCAGTGATCAATAACTAAATCTAGTTTAGACACAAAATAGCAGGAACTTACTTTAGCCAATTAACAACAGGAACTATAAAAGAACTGGGACACCACAGATGCTGCCCAAACCCAGGTAGAACAAGCTGCTTATATACCAGAAGAATGGAAGAGGAATTGGTGATTAGCAGAGTGAGTTCAGGTGTGGTGAGTTAGCAGGAAAGGGGCGTGTCCAGGGGGTAACTGGGAGTTTGTGGTCCTGGGTGTTGATAGCTAAGTCTGGCTCACACTAGCTCTGGTCCTGGGTGTAGCTAGGCTCTGGCTCACACTAGCTCTGGTCCTGGGTGTAGCTAGGCT
The DNA here is from genome assembly GCF_002021735.2 of Oncorhynchus kisutch. Taxonomy (NCBI): domain Eukaryota; kingdom Metazoa; phylum Chordata; class Actinopteri; order Salmoniformes; family Salmonidae; genus Oncorhynchus; species Oncorhynchus kisutch. Next base: position 4,756,180 of record NC_034189.2, on the reverse strand, counting down.
CTGGCTCACACTAGCTCTGGTCCTGGGTGTAGCTAGGTCTGGCTCACACTAGCTCTGGTCCTGGGTGTAGCTAGGGTCTGGCTCACACTAGCTCTGGTCCTGGGTGTAGCTAGGTCTGGCTCACACTAGCTCTGGTCCTGGGTGTAGCTAGGGTCTGGCTCACACTAGCTCTGGTCCTGGGTGTAGCCAGGGCCTGGCTCACACTAGCTCTGGTCCTGGGTGTAGCTAGGGTCTGGCTCACACTAGCTCTGGACCTGGGTGTAGCTACACTAGCTCTTGTCCTGGGTGTAGCTAGGTCTGGCTCACACTAGCTCTGGTCCTGGGTGTAGCTAGGTCTGGCTCACACTAGCTCTGGTCCTGGGTGTAGCTAGTGTCTGGCTCACACTAGCTCTGGTCCTGGGTGTAGCTAGGCTCTGGCTCACACTAGCTCTGGTCCTGGGTGTAGCTAGGCTCTGGCTCACACTAGCTCTGGTCCTGGGTGTAGCTAGGGTCTGGCTCACACTAGCTCTGGTCCTGGGTGTAGCTAGGGTCTGGCTCACACTAGCTCTGGTCCTGGGTGTAGCTAGGTCTGGCTCACACTAGCTCTGGTCCTGGGTGTAGCTAGGGTCTGGCTCACACTAGCTCTGGTCCTGGGTGTAGCTAGGGTCTGGCTCACACTAGCTCTGGTCCTGGGTGTAGCTAGGTCTGGCTCACACTAGCTCTGGTCCTGGGTGTAGCTAGGGTCTGGCTCACACTAGCTCTGGTCCTGGGTGTAGCCAGGGCCTGGCTCACACTAGCTCTGGTCCTGGGTGTAGCTAGGGTCTGGCTCACACTAGCTCTGGTCCTGGGTGTAGCTACACTAGCTCTTGTCCTGGGTGTAGCTAGGCTCTGGCTCACACTAGCTCTGGTCCTGGGTGTAGCTAGGCTCTGGCTCACACTAGCTCTGGTCCTGGGTGTAGCTAGGGTCTGGCTCACACTAGCTCTGGTCCTGGGGGGTAGCTAGGCTCTGGCTCACACTAGCTCTGGTCCTGGGTGTAGCTAGGCTCTGGCTCACACTAGCTCTGGTCCTGGGTGTAGCTAGGGTCTGGCTCACACTAGCTCTGGTCCTGGGGGGTAGCTAGGGTCTAGCTCACACTAGCTCTGGTCCTGGGTGTAGCTAGGCTCTGGCTCACACTAGCTCTGGTCCTGGGTGTAGCTAGGGTCTGGCTCACACTAGCTCTGGTCCTGGGGGGTAGCTAGGGTCTGGCTCACACTAGCTCTGGTCCTGGGTATAGCTAGTGTCTGGCTCACACTAGCTCTGGTCCTGGGGGGTAGCTAGGGTCTGACTCACACTAGCTCTGGTCCTGGGTGTAGCCAGGGCCTGGCTAACACTAGCTCTGGTCCTGGGTGTAGCTAGGGTCTGGCTCACACTAGCTCTGGTCCTGGGTGTAGCTACACTAGCTCTTGTCCTGGGTGTAGCTAGGCTCTGGCTCACACTAGCTCTGGTCCTGGGTGTAGCTAGGCTCTGGCTCACACTAGCTCTGGTCCTGGGTGTAGCTAGGCTCTGGCTCACACTAGCTCTGGTCCTGGGTGTAGCTAGGGTCTGGCTCACACTAGCTCTGGTCCTGGGGGGTAGCTAGGCTCTGGCTCACACTAGCTCTGGTCCTGGGTGTAGCTAGGCTCTGGCTCACACTAGCTCTGGTCCTGGGTGTAGCTAGGGTCTGGCTCACACTAGCTCTGGTCCTGGGGGGTAGCTAGGGTCTGGCTCACACTAGCTCTGGTCCTGGGTGTAGCTAGGTCTGGCTCACACTAGCTCTGGTCCTGGGTGTAGCTAGGCTCTGGCTCACACTAGCTCTGGTCCTGGGTGTAGCTAGGCTCTGGCTCACACTAGCTCTGGTCCTGGGTGTAGCTAGGGTCTGGCTCACACTAGCTCTGGTCCTGGGTGTAGCTAGGCTCTGGCTCACACTAGCTCTGGTCCTGGGTGTAGCTAGGGTCTGGCTCACACTAGCTCTGGTCCTGGGGGGTAGCTAGGGTCTGACTCACACTAGCTCTGGTCCTGGGGGGTAGCTAGGGTCTGGCTCACACTAGCTCTGGTCCTGGGGGGTAGCTAGGGTCTGGCTCACACTAGCTCTGGTCCTGGGGGGTAGCTAGGGTCTGGCTCACACTAGCTCTGGTCCTGGGGGGTAGCTAGGGTCTGGCTCACACTAGCTCTGGTCCTGGGGGGTAGCTAGGGTCTGGCTCACACTAGCTCTGGTCCTGGGGGGTAGCTAGGGTCTGGCTCACACTAGCTCTGGTCCTGGGTGTAGCTAGGGTCTGGCTCACACTAGCTCTGGTCCTGGGGGGTAGCTAGGGTCTGGCTCACACTAGCTCTGGTCCTGGGTGTAGCTAGGGTCTGGCTCACACTAGCTCTGGTCCTGGGGGGTAGCTAGGGTCTGGCTCACACTAGCTCTGGTCCTGGGTGTAGCTAGGTCTGGCTCACACTAGCTCTGGTCCTGGGTGTAGCTAGGCTCTGGCTCACACTAGCTCTGGTCCTGGGGGGTAGCTAGGGTCTGGCTCACACTAGCTCTGGTCCTGGGTGTAGCTAGGTCTGGCTCACACTAGCTCTGGTCCTGGGTGTAGCTAGGGTCTGGCTCACACTAGCTCTGGTCCTGGGGGGTAGCTAGGGTCTGGCTCACACTAGCTCTGGTCCTGGGGGGTAGCTAGGGTCTGGCTCACACTAGCTCTGGTCCTGGGGGGTAGCTAGGGTCTGGCTCACACTAGCTCTGGTCCTGGGGGGTAGCTAGGGTCTGGCTCACACTAGCTCTATATAATACCCATCAAAAATAATTATTTGCTCCGACAGTGCATGATGTCAAAGTTGTTTTCTGTTCATTATTTGTCTATGTTAGTAATGTCATTGTATTGCCACTATAGTCAACATTTCACAAAACAGTGTATTGTTATTATTAGGCCGTCATTGTAAATAAGAATTGGTTCTTAAACTGACGTGCCCAGGTAAATAAAGCTTAAATAAAACACATGAATAAAATATGTCGATATATACTTGACACCAAGTCAATACCAGTTTAAACCAGGGGGGGGGGGGGGACATGACATCATCTTGGAATTTATTCTCTTCATAATGACAATATAATAATAATATAACATAATATAGTATAATATATAATATAATATTTTGATGGACTTCATAAAGTTACATGGTCCTGCTACACTTCCAACTATTATATGATGCTACAATATCGTACCCTCCACTCTAACAAGGATTTTTTGTATCAAGAAAGACCATCTACTTTGGGGGGGGGGGGGTGAAACAACTGTCACTATTTACAAATGGAGTCAATCGATCAATCAGTCAATCGATATCGAGTCTGATGAGCATTAGAGATATTTCTGTCAATCTGTCAATGTCATTGGTGTGAAAATACAGGGCCCTCCAGCAGAGGGCAGTGCTCTGTTCCATTCTAATGTTCTGATTCTAATGTTCTGATCCAGGTTGACCCATAGAGTTCCATTCTAATGTTCTGATCCAGGTTGACCCATAGAGTTCCATTCTAATGTTCTGATCCAGGTTGACCCATAGAGTTCCATTCTAATGTTCTGATTCTAATGTTCTGATCCAGGTTGACCCATAGTGTTCCATTCTAATGTTCTGATTCTAATGTTCTGATCCAGGTTGACCCATAGAGTTCCATTCTAATGTTCTGATCCAGGTTGACCCATAGAGTTCCATTCTAATGTTCTGATTCTAATGTTCTGATCCAGGTTGACCCATAGAGTTCCATTCTAATGTTCTGATTCTAATGTTCTGATCCAGGTTGACCCATAGAGTTCTATTCTAATGTTCTGATTCTAATGTTCTGATCCAGGTTGACCCATAGAGTTCTATTCTAATGTTCTGATTCTAATGTTCTGATCCAGGTTGACCCATAGAGTTCCATTCTAATGTTCTGATCCAGGTTGACCCATAGAGTTCCATTCTAATGTTCTGATCCAGGTTGACCCATATAGTTCTATTCTAATGTTCTGATCCAGGTTGACCCATATAGTTCTATTCTAATGTTCTGATCCAGGTTGACCCATAGAGTTCTATTCTAATGTTCTGATCCAGGTTGACCCATAGAGTTCTATTCTAATGTTCTGATCCAGGTTGACCCATAGAGTTCCATTCTAATGTTCTGATCCAGGTTGACCCATAGAGTTCTATTCTAATGTTCTGATCCAGGTTGACCCATAGAGTTCTATACTAATGTTCTGATTCTAATGTTCTGATCCAGGTTGACCCATAGAGTTCTATTCTAATGTTCTGATTCTAATGTTCTGATCCAGGTTGACCCATAGAGTTCCATTTCTATTTCTGTCCTATAGCAGAATATCTCCTTTAGCTTCCGCCTTGAAGAATGACGCAGGCTGCTAATGGACATTAACGAATTGGTGGTGATTTCCCACATGGAGTGGAGGGATAACAAGTAGATCCTAGATGTCGTCACAGGGGAAGTGAAATGATAGGCTTTAATGACTTTGTTTATGATGCACACACCCAGTCAGGCAGAGAAACTGTCAGGCAGAGAAACAGGCAAACCAACCAATCAACCATCCTTACATATAGACCTTGATGTTTTTTTGTCTGCGGTGATTGTACAGGTGAAGATCACTGATTCGCTGACTGCACCGCCCGTCGGACACGCTGGAAGTTATAACCAGTAGTGTATTAGTGTGTATTAGTGTGTATTACTTCTGGCCCAAAGGTGTTTATATTGGCACCCTGTTGAATCAAATCAAATCAAATGTATTTATATAGCCCTTCGTACATCAGCTGAGATAGATACATGTTAGAGACACGGGGTGGGGGA
>NC_034189.2:4746372-4748872 GCF_002021735.2 Oncorhynchus kisutch | reverse complement strand
AGTCCAGGGGTGTATTCATTAGTAGGCAGTCCAGGGGTGTATTCATTAGTAGGCAGTCCAGGGGTGTATTCATTAGTAGGCAGTCCAGGGGTGTATTCATTAGTAGGCAGTCCAGGGGTGTATTCATTAGTAGGCAGTCCAGGTGTGTATTCATTAGTAGGCAGTCCAGGGGTGTATTCATTAGTGCACACCGTAGAAATCCATAACAAGACGCTTCTCAACGGACAAAATTTTGGGGTAAACACGAGAGTTTCTATTTGTAAAAATATCAAGTTTCACCCTGTTGCTTCCGTTTGGTTCCTAATGAATACACCTCCTCCATCGATCCAGCAGTCCAGAGTGTGTGTTTGGTTTTCAGTGGTGGAGGTATGGGCCCATCTAGGTAAACACCATGATCAAACAAACAACATGTTCTGTCAACTGGGTGACACAGTACTAACTCAGCTATCAGGAAATGATGATGATGATGTGTTTACATGTTGTGCAATATGTATGCATGCTGCCTATGAGACGTATCAACACAAACTCGTTTGCTTGTCCGTAACCTACTTTATCATCATGCCAAACTTCTACTCTGGCTTGGCCCGTAGGGTAATCTGGAGACGAAATAAACACACATGTGTTTAGGAGAGGTGCTGGCTAGCGGAGTAGAACACCTGTTTAGGAGAGGTGCTGGCTAGCGGAGTAGAACACCTGTTTAGGAGAGGTGCTGGCTAGCGGAGTAGAACACCTGTTTAGGAGAGGTGCTGGCTAGCGGAGGAGAACACCTGTTTAGGAGAGGTGCTGGCTAGCGGAGTAGAACACCTGTTCAGGAGAGGTGCTGGCTAGCAGAGTAGAGCACCTGTTTAGGAGAGGTGCTGGCTAGCAGAGTAGAACACCTGTTTAGGAGAGGTGCTGGCTAGCAGAGTAGAACACTTGAAAAAGAAAAATGAGAACCTCAGATTAAATAATTTAATGACCTAATAACCGACATTCTATCAGGGTGAAGACAACGTGTCTTTCGAAAGTGATGTCACATTATTAAATTATTGCTTCTGAGCTCCTAGAGTGTGTGGCTCTCCTTTTCTTTTTCAATTGACCCATAGGGTACCATGCTAATGTTCTGATCCAGGTTGACCCATAGGGTACCATACTAAAGTTCTGATCCAGGTTGACCCATAGGGTACCATACTAAAGTTCTGATCCAGGTTGACCCAAAGGGTACCATGCTAAAGTTCTGATCCAGGTTGACCCATAGAGTTCCATTCTAACGTTCTGATCCAGGTTGACCCATAGAGTTCCATGCTAATGTTCTGATCCAGGTTGACCCATAGGGTACCATGCTAATGTTCTGATCCAGGTTGACCCAAAGGGTACCATACTAAAGTTCTGATCCAGGTTGACCCATAGGGTACCATACTAAAGTTCTGATCCAGGTTGACCCATAGGGTACCATACTAAAGTTCTGATCCAGGTTGACCCAAAGGGTACCATACTAAAGTTCTGATCCAGGTTGACCCAAAGGGTACCATGCTAAAGTTCTGATCCTGGTTGACCCATAGGGTACCATGCTAAAGTTCTGATCCAGGTTGACCCATAGAGTTCTATTCTAATGTTCTGATCCAGGTTGACCCATAGAGTTCTATTCCAATGTTCTGATCCAGGTTGACCCATAGAGTTCCATTCTAACGTTCTGATCCAGGTTGACCCATAGGGTACCATGCTAAAGTTCTGATCCAGGTTGACCCAAAGGGTACCATGCTAAAGTTCTGATCCAGGTTGACCCATAGGGTACCATACTAAAGTTCTGATCCAGGTTGACCCATAGGGTACCATACTAAAGTTCTGATCCAGGTTGACCCATAGGGTACCATACTAAAGTTCTGATCCAGGTTGACCCAAAGGGTACCATACTAAAGTTCTGATCCAGGTTGACCCAAAGGGTACCATGCTAAAGTTCTGATCCTGGTTGACCCATAGGGTACCATGCTAAAGTTCTGATCCAGGTTGACCCATAGGGTACCATGCTAAAGTTCTGATCCAGGTTGACCCATAGAGTTCCATTCTAATGTTCTGATCCAGGTTGACCCATTGAGTTCCATTCTAATGTTCTGATCCAGGTTGACCCATAGAGTTCCTTTCTAAAGTTCTGATCCAGGTTGACCCATAGGGTACCATGCTAATGTTCTGATCCAGGTTGACCCATAGAGTTCCATTCTAATGTTCTGATCCAGGTTGACCCATAGAGTTCCATTCTAATGTTCTGATCCAGGTTGACCCATAGAGTTCCTTTCTAAAGTTCTGATCCAGGTTGACCCATAGGGTACCATGCTAATGTTCTGATCCAGGTTGACCCATAGAGTTCCTTTCTAAAGTTCTGATCCAGGTTGACCCATAGAGTTCCATTCTAATGTTCTGATCCAGGTTGACCCATAGAGTTCTATTCTAAAGTTCTGATCCAGGTTGACCCATAGAGTTCTATTCTAAAGTTCTGCTCTGGGATATTCAGTAAACATTACAT
>NC_034189.2:4738872-4741372 GCF_002021735.2 Oncorhynchus kisutch | reverse complement strand
GACAGTGTCCCGACGTTCCCACAGTGGACAGTGTCCCGACGTTCCCACAGTGGACAGTGTCCCGACGTTCCCACAGTGGACAGTGTCCTGACGTTCCCACAGTGGACAGTGTCCCGACGTTCCCACAGTGGACAGTGTCCCGACGTTCCCACAGTGGACAGTGTCCCGACGTTCCCACAGTGGACAGTGTCCTGACGTTCCCACAGTGGACAGTGTCCTGACGAACCCACAGTGGACAGTGTCCTGACGTTCCTACAGTGGACAGTGTCCCGACGTTCCCACAGTGGACAGTGTCCCGACGTTCCCACAGTGGACAGTGTCCTGACGTTCCCACAGTGGACAGTGTCCCGACGTTCCCACAGTGGACAGTGTCCTGACGTTCCCACAGTGGACAGTGTCCCGGTGTTCCCACAGTGGACAGTGTCCTGACGTTCCCACAGTGGACAGTGTCCCGACGTTCCCACAGTGGACAGTGTCCTGACGTTCCCACAGTGGACAGTGTCCTGACGTTCCCACAGTGGACAGTGTCCCGACGTTCCCACAGTGGACAGTGTCCTGATGTTCCCACAGTGGACAGTGTCCCGACGTTCCCACAGTGGACAGTGTCCCGACGTTCCAACAGTGGACAGTGTCCCGACGTTCCCACAGTAGACAGTGTCCTGACGTTCCCACAGTGGACAGTGTCCCGACGTTCCCACAGTGGACAGTGTCCCTACGTTCCCACAGTGGACAGTGTCCTGACGTTCCCACAGTGGACAGTGTCCCGACGTTCCCACAGTGGACAGTGTCCCGGTGTTCCCACAGTGGACAGTGTCCTGACGTTCCCACAGTGGACAGTGTCCCGACGTTCCCACAGTGGACAGTGTCCTGACGTTCCCACAGTGGACAGTGTCCTGACGTTCCCACAGTGGACAGTGTCCCGGTGTTCCCACAGTGGACAGTGTCCTGACGTTCCCACAGTGGACAGTGTCCCGACGTTCCCACAGTGGACAGTGTCCTGACGTTCCCACAGTGGACAGTGTCCTGACGTTCCCACAGTGGACAGTGTCCCGACGTTCTCCGCTCTGTCCAATAACTAAACATATACACTACCTTATACCTTATACAGTGCTGTCATATGTGAGCCAAGTATACTAAGCATGCTCTCCTCTCTTCTCTCTATCTCCTCCGAACTCCCCCCTCTCTCCCCGTCGCTCTCCCCATACCCCATACCTCTCCCTGTCCCTCTCTCCCCCTTCTCATCTCCCTTTCCCTCTCCCTCACCCCTCTCTCCCCCATCTCATCTCCCTCACCCCTCTCTCCCCCTTCTCATCTCCCTTTCCCTCTCCCTCACCCCTCTCTCCCCCTTCTCATCTCCCTTTCCCTCTCCCTCACCCCTCTCTCCCCCTTCTCATCTCCCTCACCCCTCTCTCCCCCATCTCATCTCCCTTTCCCTCTCCCTCACCCCTCTCATCTCCCTCACCCCTCTCATCTCCCTCACCCCTCTCTCCCCCATCTCATCTCCCTTTCCCTCTCACTCACCCCTCTCTCCCCCATCTCATCTCCCTTTCCATCTCCCTTTCCCTCTCCCTCCCCCCTCTCTCCCCCCTCTCATATCCCTTTCCATCTCCCTCCCCCATCTCATCTCCCTTTCCCTCTCCCTCACCCCTCTCATCTCCCTCACCCCTCTCTCCCCCATATCATCTCCCTCACCCCTCTCTCCCCCATCTCATCTCCCTTTCCATCTCCCTCACCCCTCTCTCCCCCATCTCATCTCCCTTTCCCTCTCCCTCACCCCTCTCTCCCCCATCTCATCTCCCTTTCCCCCTCTACAGAGAATGGTGACCTGGTGAGTCAGTACACGGACAGTCTGGAGTCCCAGCATGCCTTTGCAAAGGAGGCCATAGACACAGTCTTCCCTTCTAACATTAGGTGTGTGTGTGTTTGTGTGTGTTTGTGTGTGTTTGTGTTTGTGTGTGTTTGTGTTTGTGTGTGTTTGTGTGTGTTTGTTTGTGTGTGTGTGTTTGTGTGTGTTTGTGTGTGTTTGTGTGTGTGTGTTTGTGTGTGTGTGTTTGTGTGTGTTTGTGTGTGTGTGTGTATATTGGAGGGGCAAGGCACAATTTTTAGCATCTTCAAGACATCGCTGAAAAACATCTACTCACTGCCATAGAGATCCTATGGTCACAGCTGAAACACTTCCTTAGCGTTAGCATCAACTCACTGCCATAGAGATCCTATGGTCACAGCTGAAACACTTCCTTAGCGTTAGCATCAACTCACTGTCATAGACATCCTATGGTCACAGCTGAAACAGTTCCTTAGCGTTAGCATCTACTCACTGCCATAGAGATCCTATGATCACAGCTGAAACACTTCCTTAGCGTTAGCATCAACTCACTGTCATAGAGATGCTATGGTCACAGCTGAAACACTTCCTTAGCGTTAGCATCTACTCACTGCCATAGAGATCCTATGGTCACAGCTGAAACACTTCCTTAGCGTTAGCATCTACTCACTGCCA